>NC_061111.1:105017195-105116784 GCF_002878395.1 Capsicum annuum | reverse complement strand
CTTCTGGTCACTGGTAATTTTGTTGAACTTGTGCTTTTTCTCCATTATTTTTATTACTTTCTGTAGCTTTTTATTATCCTTTTGCTTCTCTTCATTTTGGAGGATGATGCTTATTTGTTTGGTTGCATAAAAATACATCGACAGTAGAAATTTTTAACTATGCAGGCGTCTATTACCTTTCTAGACGTATTTTTTACTTTCTATTTTACCACTTTCACTAGTTACCTGATAAAGTAAAACAAGTTAAAACATAGTATGTGACTGAAATTGAGATTTGAATTTCTATAAATTTCCTTTTACGAAGTGTTTCATGGACTGCATTTTCTCCATTGTATACTGTGTATTTTGTTTAATAGATACAAGTACTTTTCTGTTTGTCAAGCTTCAATAAATATTTATATCTATAGTTTTAATGAATTTTTATTAATTGATGGACCTTTTTTATGTTTTCTGTAATTTTCATGTGCATAGGTACGATTAAACCAATCTTTTTTCCTTTCCTCTCTCACACATTCGACATGCAATAATGGAACTCTTTATCAAACCTTACATTTCTATTGTTAAAGTTTCAGCTTTAATTACTCATAAAACACAATAGAAAAGTCATTAATGTGGCCTATGATTTGTGGCTACCAGACTGCTGTAATTTTCATCTAGGTAGGATATTTTTTTCATACAATAGTCAATATAATTCTATAGCACATTGTACCTATATATTTTCAGTTCTGTGAGTTTATCTACTAAAATTGAGAATGAACAAAACAATAATGATCTTGCAAGTTTATTGTGGAGAGTATTTGATAACTGTGACATGATATAACTTTGTTAGTTTCTTTATTTTTTGAGTCTTAATAATTGACCATAATGTATTATAAATTGATAGGCTATGAGGAATGGTGCTAATTTATGTTAAACAATGCCAATAACAAACCAAAAATTTGAGAAAAGAAAACATCTTATATAGGTTGAGTGTATTTCAAAGGTGAGTTGCTCTTGTTAGGATTAAAAGAAAATCATCATTAATGTTACTAGGTTGACCAAGCATTCGAAGCTTGGTGATAGCTTCTGTCAAAAGGTTCCAGATTAAGCACCATATTGAGCTAACTATATCTTGAACAAAATTTTTGGTCTGATCATATTTAATCCTTTAGTATGTCATGAATTTTATCAATATAACTACTTTATTGCCATATATATTCTTTATAACTAATGCACTTTTGTGTTATTTAGTAATATTATTGAACTTATTTCTTGAGGACAAACCAACCATAGTGTAGTTATCAACTTTGGTTATTTGCTGGGAGCTTTTGAATCAAATTTCTTTTATAGAGTTTGCAGGTTCATGATGTTCTTCAATTGGGGTTGGTGCATTTTCTAAAAATGGACCATTTAGGCCAAGCGGACAATTTCTTGTTAAGAATGAACGCAACTGGAACAAAGGTACAAGATAAGTCATTTTATTCAAGAAAATTTTCCCATTTGTATAGTCCTGAGAAGTAGAAAATGATTTTTTTTCTTGAAATATTGCAGAGGCAAACATATTGTATTTGGAAAGCCCAATTGGAGTTGGGTTCTCTTACTCTGCTAATACTTCTTCATATGAGGCAGTAAATGATGAAATAACAGGTGTTTTTTGCCACTCCCAAATATTAATTCAACATGCATTTCACGTTGATAGACTTTGTTTTCCAACTATTGGTTCAGTTACAAAAGCTTGTTCCTTTTTTATTTTCTTTTTTGACTTTTGTGATGAGCATGTGTGATTGTTGATCTTTAATAATGTTGAGTACCATCAATATCCTACCCATGACAAGGTCCATGAGGGCGGCTAGGGTGTCCTAGGTCAGAGTCATGATCGAACATGGTGCTTGTTGGTGGTCTTAGTTAAGAACAAAAGTTGCACACTTGCTATTAGCTATAGTTTTTGACATGATGATAAGCGCTCGGTCCTAATAAGTAGTAATATAATAACTTACAACTTTATGGAAAGGAAAAGCAGCTCTTCTTTAATGTTAATGTGGTTTCTGGATTTTATCCTTGTTTTTTTATCCTAATTGAACTTTGCCTTTGTGAATTTTAAATTTCTTGATTTATATGTATTTGCATTTTAAAGCTGTTTGTCTTTTTTTTTTTTTTGTATTTTTAAGCCAGGGACAATGTTGTATTCTTACTATGCTGGTTCTATAAATTTCCACAGTACAGCAAGAGCGATTTGTTTTTAACTGGTGAAAGTTATGCAAGTAAAATTATTTTATTCCTTTTAAGTGCCACAGGTGGTTTTTTTTTCTTATTAATTTTGTTCTTGGTTAATCACATTTTGGCTTGTTTGATTACAGGACATTATTTACCTCAACTAGCTAAGCTCATGGTGGCATATAACAAGAAGCAGCACCTCTTCAATCTAAAAAGAGTTGCAGTAAGTTTTATCCTAAAGTATCAAAATAAGTTTTATATCATAAGTATTTCTTTATTGCTTCTATATATTGTGTTTGATATTTCTTGAAGACTTTTGAATCTTGTAGTCTTAAATTTTAGATATGTAGAACGTACCAAAATATTTTTTAATTTTGTAGTCTTAAACATGTCACATGAAAAGTTAGAATTTAAGAGGTTCCAAAAAATTAAAGAGAAATTCTTTTTGAAACAGAGGGAGTGCATGTTATTGAGGTATTTAGAAGAAAAGTTCTGTTTAATCCCTCTGTTTTTCATTTTTTTGCAACTAGGTAATCCGGTTTTGGAATTCACTACTGACTTTAACTTGAGAGCAGAGTACTTCTGGTCTCATGGTCTCAGATCCTACATACAGAATGTTTAGTTTTGCTTGTAATTATTCTCGATATGTTAGTGAGTACTACAGGGACTCTTTATTGCTAATTTGTTCGAGAGTCATGAGCTTAGTAAGTAGAGAAACAAGTAAGTTTGTGGACAAGTATGATGTAACCCTTGATGTTTGTATTTCCTCTGTGCTCTCCCAATCCAAGATTATAAGTTCCTATGTAAGTCTATGTTCCCCGTTATTTGTTAGGCTTCTCTTCATGTTCTTATCAGATTAAACTGACTATTGAAAGTGCTACTAATTATCAGGAAAATACCGAGAAGTTAGACGTATGTGTGGAAGATGAAGTCGTCAATTACTTTAACTGAAAAGATGTAAGAAGGGCCCTTCATGCTAAGCTTGTAGGAGTACGCAGATGGTCTGTTTGCAGCAGGTAAACATTCTTGTTGGTGAAACAGTCAATAGATGAATAGCACAGTGACTAAAAAAAATAAATAAATCAGGTCATAAGTTAATTGGTAATCTGGATGAACGTTTACTAAACTCTGCTACCATAGGTGAAAAGTTAACTTTATTAGTGTATATAAATTAAATCCGTAATAGAATATGAAGTGTATCATTCCACTGGCTTCAACTTATTGCGGATACTAATAATCACCGTGTGCTTGTGTCTTGAGTTTACAATTGACCATTGCTTCTTGTCCAATAATTTGCAAGTTTGCTGCTGTTGCTTAATAACAGATATTTCTGATTGCACCTTCAGAAACCAGACAAATTAAGTTTCTTTCATTACACATAATGTAATGAAAGAAGAATCAGTACATTACATGCAAAAATGTACTCTGCTAGGAAGTTCATGTCAATGATTTAGTTTCTATTATTGCATCTTCATGGAGAAACAATTTCCTACTAAATGATTAACCAATAAACTCTCTCTTTGCTTCCAGTGGCAAAGTCACCTTATCCAAAGAGGTTTGACACTTCTTTCGCCAACTTTTATGCATATATTATATATTGACTCCCCTTATTTTCTACGTGCGTCAGTTTTTTTAATATATATATTGGGATACCCCTTAATAAAGTTTCTGACTCCACCACTGATTGCTTCCACAACATTCTGGACTACCAATATCTTGACATAGAAATACTAACCATCTCCATAATAGGAATGCTTGTCATAAAAAGAATTCCAGTCTTAATATACAGGTACATAAGCAGCCACATTTAATGTACCTTCATGCACTTAATTCCTCATGTGAACTCAGCGATTCGTTTCAACGTCTAACACCAATACTCTTAAAACTCTTTACAAATAGTGGGTATCAAGATTCTGTCGTTCCACTGATTGGAAGCCGTGCAATTGTTCATCAACTAGCAAGGCAGATGCGACTGAACACAACTGCCCCTATAGAGTTTGGTTTGCAGAACAACAGGTAATAACATGCATTAGAAGGTTAAACAATCTTTTCATCAGGTCTATTTTGTAGAAGAACAAGATAGATTATTTGAAGAGGTCTTTTCAGGCAAAATGTCATTTGATTTTTCGTTTTTGGGTTTGTTAGGTTGGTGGATGGACACATACGTGTTTATGTATTGTGTAATTAACATGTTTTTACATGAATTACTGCATCGTTCTTCTATATCTGTTCATGCAGTTGATGAGTCTTTGTCCACTGGGATGCTTTTGTTTCCTAAGAGAACCTACCAACCCAGCAACATGAGGCGCAAAAGGACGCATGGTTTTTTGCTCGGTACGCATCTTTCACTTAATCACCTGCTGGCCAAATATGCCACATTCTCATAAAAGTAGCATTATCCACCATCTCGAACCCATTTTATTCTATTTTAGCATTTTCAATCTTTCAGTTGTTTAAAGAATATGCACTACATCACGTTTGTTTCTCTCTCTGTTTCTGGAGACTGCTGTAGCATTATATATATACAATACATTCTAAAGAGTCGTATTTAAGTTATCGACAACATGTTTTACTTTTAAAACAATTCCAACTAGGGGTAAGTGTACATGAAAAAGGAGATGGAAGTAAAATATATTCTATGTACTGCTACGCTTACTACGCCCATGATGCCGAAGTGGTTTTTCCGAATAAAATTGACTACGATGCACTAGGAACTAATTGTTACAACTGGAAGAATTGCAACTGGGAAAATTATTGGCGTGCAATTACTTGTCCTTTAAATGAACCTTTGATTTCAAATTGATATCTGTGGACACTAACAACACTGATATTGGGTCTTGTCACAGGTTGTTATTTTTGGCTTTGACATTTGGTTTTCATCATATGTGGTTTGACTTTGTTAACATATATTTGTGTAATGGTATCAGTATTTCACAACAATCCAGCTACTTCACCAATAGGTATGTCCTTTAAATAAGCCTTTCATTTCAAATTGACGTCTGTAGATACTAACAACAATGATATTGGGTCTATATTTGCCTACTTTGAACGAAAAGGTTATTGCAAACATATTTTTTAAAGGTACACTATTTAAGTTGGTATGATTAATCAAGATTCAGTTTTTCTGTAATACCCATGAGTCCTTTTTCTGTTTTTGCTGCATGTTATGTTCAATTTTCTCTTCTAAGTTGGATTGGTTAAGCAAGATTAAATTTTTCTGCAAACCCCGTATCTTTCAGTTCTTGTTTCATTTTCTTGTTAGTCTTGTAGTAACTCTTCTTTAGTGATACATGGGGTGTTGATGGTAATGATCAAAGATTCAAATTTCCTGATTCTAATGTGATGACATGCATACCAAACTAGAAAGAAGAAAAAGTTGAGTTCTTTGGACTAGACTGCTATACAAGATTCACTTTTTTTCTAGACCTCCCAATTAATAAGACAACTACTTTGCCAATAGGTATGTAAAAGTTTATCCAACATTTTTAAAACGGAGAGATACGTACAGTGTTCCAAATGCTACCTACAATGTAATTCTTTTAATTTGGCAAATGGATATTGATTCCAATTCCATAATGACTTGGGTTATTCGAACTTTTATTCTAATAGCTATTATGTTTGTCTTCATTGAATAAAGATTTATTTTATCATCCCATTTTGAACTTCTTAACTAATTTAATCTTTAAATCTAATTTAACAGGTGTTTCATCATTAATGCTCGAGAGATTGATCACAGCAACAACTGCATCCCCCCTATTGTAGAATTTATAAATATTATTTGTATCAATGTAAATAGGCAACAATCACTATCATAAAACATACATTTGAAAGCTTTTCCATCAACTGATCCAATCAAACGAGATAGCCCCTTACTGTTACATCTTTATTTTATTCTACTATACGCGTTGGGCTCGTGCAATGCACAGGCATACCTATCTAGTATCGGTATAAAACAAATGACAATAGTATGGTAGTTCAAATCACTACTTGTACTTGATTAGACTGCCTTCAGCTCTTTTTTTTTATCTGCTCAATGAATTGAATTAGAAAAATGAGCAAATGTCCCTCTGGGTTTGCTCCTTTATTTAGTACGTCGGATCGGATATTTTGATTAGTCGGGCCGAGTAGACTTAAGTTGGATCCAAATTTGATTATAAGGATAATAACATTTAATTAATTTAATTTTTCACCAATAGAAAGCTTTCACGTAATAGAGGAAATTTTTAATTAAAGTTTAAATTAGGTTTGTTAGTTGTAAGGGTAAAGTTGGGCCATAAAGCTGGATGGAGGGGTATTTTAGAGCAATAGGTTAACCGAGGATATTTTAGAGCCAATTTCAATACTTGATTCGGGGCCGTTTGGTTTGCAGGACTACAGTCAATAATCCCGGGATAAAAATGTAAATCACTCGTTTGGTTGTAAATATTTGGGATAACTCACACACACACACACACACATATATATATATATATATTCATAAATAATAAATTATGTTTAATAAACGTATAATATATTCATAAATAAATTATATATATATATATAATAATAATTAACGTAAACTGATAAACTGTATAGTAATTATGTTTTGAACGTATAATATATATTACGAACAGTATAATATATTATGAACATAAATATATATTATGAATAACGTATAATATATTCATAAATATATATAAATTAGATATTCATAAATTATGTTTAATTAACGTATAATATATTCATTAATTATGAATATAATATATTACGTAATATATAACGTAATAACGTAATATATAACGTATAATATTATGAATATATTATGAATATGTATACGTTAATTATGTTTAATTATATATATATATATATATATATATTATGTTAATATATTTAATTATAATATATTATGTTAAATTATGTTAATTATGTTTAATTATATATAATTTAATTATATATAACATAATATATAACGTAATATATTCTCACACACACATAAATTATGTTTAATTAACGTATAATATATTCATAAATAAATAAATTTTGAATAGTTTACCGTTCAAAGTAGTTATAAAATATATAAATTATGTTTATTTATATATTTTAATTTCTCTAAAAAATAATAAATTTTTTTAAGAATGAATATTTAAAGTTTAAAAAGAAATATATATATATATATATATATATAAAAGTTAAATAAGATGGAGGGTATTTCGGTAATCAATCAATTTATTCCTAGAAATTATACTATGCATATTAGTTTGAATACAACAAACCAAACGCTCAATAAAAAATAATTCCAGCATAACTAATCCCAGTATAACTTATCCCATCATAACTTATCCCAATATAACTAATTCCGGTATAACTTGTTTTCAAACCAAACGTCCCGAAGGGTATTTTTGGCCTTCTCTGAAGAATAAATTTATAGACATGTTTCACCTAAATACTTTTATTTTCGTGAAACTATATCATACCAGCCTCATCCAAATTTAAAAAGGGAAACAAATTAACAACATTAATAGTTATAAGAAAACAATTAGCAAAGAAGTCAAGCAAATAAAAATGGATAATTAATAGACAACTACTACGTTCTTTCCCTTTTGATTATGCTAATTGACAATTTTAATCACAAAAATGCTAATGTTTATGTTATCATATTAATTTGGTAGGATCAATTTTTCATTCTGTCTTGAAAATTTTTGTTCTGTTTTAGAATTTAAAAGTGTGTTAAGCGTTGATATGATAAGGAAAAAAATTATGAAAAATTGAAGTAACTAAACACGAATTGTTAGATCCAGCAAGCATTTCGCATCATATGAAAAGAAAAACATAAAATTCATTATAAAATTTAAAATAAAAACATCAAACAGAATCAAAAAGAAATCCTGCCAAAAACATTAACATGCAGGGTGGGAGGTAGGGTTCTAAGAAAACCTAAAATTAACTATGAAGAGAGAGGGAGGAAGGGGGAGCACATCAACAACATCTACCCCAGAGGCACGGACATTTGCCCTCATCATCTCGCGGGCATCCACTTTCTGGCGGAGCATGACTTGCTTTGTCAAGATCTGATCCAACTTCTCAAGGGTGTCTACCAGAATGCAATGGAGGTTCACCAATCATTTATTGTTTGGTTTGTTTATCAGCGCATTGACATACTTTTCATTGCATAATTGTGTCATATCTATTAAAACAATACATGATCAGATTATGAAAGGCAAACCATCATAAATATATATACATACAGAAATAACAAAGAAATTAATCAAAAAAATGAAATAAAGGAACCCAAAACTGAAAATGAAGTTGAAGAGCTGATAACCTTTGATTTTGAAGATTTTTTTTTTCACCTTAATTAGCAAAATGTAATTATGAAGTGCTCTTAAACCACTATTTATAGAACCAATGAATGGCTTTTTGGTCATTTTGAAAATCGGTTGTTTTTAAATTAGTTGGTCATTTATAAATTCGACTTAAGTGTGCATTTTCCATTGAGTAAACGCAAACAAAAGGATCTAATCAGAATCAAGAATAAATTTTTAATAAATTAGTACTACAAATAAAAATAAAAATAAATGGACGCTTCGACTTAAATGAAGCAGTGTGATTATACTCTTTGCTTATAACTAACTCACAAATGAAGGCTGAAACAAGAACACTGGCCTTTTAAAATAAAATAGTGAGGATATAGGATAACTTATCCTCCCACTAAGGTATAAATAGTGAGATAAATAATTCTGAAATTAACTAATAACTACAATCAAATGTGGGATTAAATAATCCGATATTTTATCCTGGGACTAGAATACCCTATACATCACACCAAACAATTTCTGGAGATGTCATAATATTATCACGTTCACGACACCACTCAAATTAAATGGATAGATTTAATCACAACTAAATAAAACGAGGATTAAATAAACAATAAAAATTAATTTTAAAAAATACAAATAAACACTTCCTTTAATGTCACGACCTAAACTAATGGACTGTGCGAATACCTATGCTATCCTAAGTGGTTAGGAGAACCTTTATTGCCCAACCAAAAATATGTGAAAAGCTTCTATTTTTAAGAGAATATTGAATTAAATATAACAAAATAAATTAAGTACTAAAAAATAAACTTTTCGAAAACTTTTTGTTATTGTCCTTTATTACCCCAATACTTGGTCAAACATGTACAAGAGCTACCTATTACAGAATAGACTAATAGTAAAATAAATAAAACAAAGACTCCAACATCTGCTAGGAAGGAAGTGCAAAAGTTAGTGTTGGATATTGTCATCCATCTAGTAATTGCAAACTAACCTGCATCCATTCTACACCGAAAAAGAAATGTAGAAAAGTAGGGCCAGAACAAACACTAGGCATCATTGGCCGATCAGTTTTAATTCACATAATCATAAAATAGAATCAAGAAAAGAAATCCTGACATCTTAAATAAAATATAATTCAACTAAGGTTATAATATCATTATCACACTTTTCTTGTATAATTTATAATTTTTCAACACTATTAAAGAGATTATTCTTGCTACTAGCATAGTCTAACCTCATTAATTCACACCTGAGCCATCACTATCACCTTTTTATTTCCATTATCTTATTCATTACCCACATCCATAGGACCAACCCAGTAATCATAGTGATACACCCAAGATTTTTGGCGTTGGAAATTTCCAGAGCTTTGAGCTTACTACCTTGATTACGACTTGATCATATGAGTCGTATGGTGTCTTGATGTGTCAAGTGACCCTAGTCATTGGGTGTCCAGTGGATAGTGATTGGGTTTTCTATCTTTGTTACGACTTGGTGATATAAGTCGTTAAGGTGGTGACTAGTCATTAGAACAAACCTTAACCAAATCAGTAACTTAGTGGCTTGACTTTGCTCTGAGTACGAGTGGCTCACTAGGAGCCATAAGGATAGCTTACGAGTCATGGGGTGAATTCATAGGTTGTCCAGTGTCTGACCTATTTGGACACTATGTTGGTTACAACCAGACCCTACAAGATGCAGGGTTAGGTTACGAGTGGGATCATAGAATTATAAGGTGGACAGTGTGTGGGTGTCCAACTCACTATCTAGGATACGACTTAAGACTACGAGTCGTATGATAAGGTGACAAGTCAATGGGTCGACTCAGAGCCAAGATGGAGTTTTTACAGCTTTTAAGTTGAGGGCATTCTAGATATTTCCCACTTTAAGTTCCTTTGATACCACAACTTAACTCCTACATTAAGACTTAATTATAACATTATTTCCAATAAAACACTCTCAAATTCTCTCTGAAAACTCTCTGTTCAAGTTAAGGCTAGGATTTCAAGAAAAGAGGCCATCTAGGGTTTTAAAGATGTAATCTCTTTCAAATTTCTTGGTATTTCAGGCATGTTACTCTTCCCTCATTGTTATTTTGTTAAAATCACATGTTTAATATATGGCTTTCATGGTATTGTTATAGTTTTGAAATAAAGGTTTGGAGTTTTGAATGCTCATTGTTGATGATGCTTTTCCATGATTTAGTTATGGTTTTCCTTGTTTTAAATATGGTTTTGAACATGTGAGTGCATGGGTAAGGTGGTTGAACTTGATACTGGTAACTTTCTCTAAACTTATGACTTTTGAAGTGGTTATAATCCCAACTCTGTATTGTAAAACTAGTTAGTAGTTATGTAAAAGGTGGAAATTTGAATTAGAGGTACAATGGAATCTCCAAAGTGTTTGGTTTGATTTACTTCTTGAAATTAATTCATGGAATAAATGGTTAAATGATTATGGACGGTTTTGAAGACCTTATGGGGTATATGAGAATTCCTAAGTTATTTTAATAATGGAGTCTGTAAGGTACATGGAAATTTCCTAAGTATTGGCTAATGACATTGCTTGCAAGTTATAGTTGGTATGATGATACCACTTAATAATGCCATATTAATTGAATTCTAAAATTGATGGTTTGATTATTTGCTAAATGTTATGGGGGTTGTGATAGCTAGCTGTGAAGGTGTGAGTTCAAAGGATGAACACTGAAAACTCATATTTGCCGATATGAGGGTTGGTCTTAGTGACTATATGCTTGTGGGGGAACACGAGAATACCCTAAGTCTATACTTGTATATATGTATCATGGAGGGTGAAGGGTACACTGAAATCCCTAGGCATCTTGATATTTTTGGTTCGTGCGACTACACGCACTAAGGCCCATTCAGGGGGTAACATTGGATTCATATAGCCCGTGGGTGGATTTATGATGGCAAAAGCTACAAAATCTAGGTTAAGATTTTAAACGCATGCTAAACTTTGTTCCCTATTCCTGGACGACAGATATATGTATGTATGTATGTCATTGCATATGTTAATTTGTCTTCGAATTGATGGCATTGCGTTATCTTTATCCCTAATTTACATGCTAGCATTCATCCCGCTAACCGTCTTTGAGCGTTGTATCCCCATGCAATGCAGGAACCCACCACACTACCACTCCTCCTGCTTAGTGATTTGGTATTTTGGGAATAACTTTGAGCCAGACTAAAGCGGTGAGCTTTCTACTCTGGAAGACCCCATTTCATACTATGAACTTTTTTATATCATTTTTATCTCTTTTATTTTAGTTTTGGATATGGTCAGGGGCATGTCCCGACTGGATATTTTGTGATTCTGGTTGGAGTCTTTGTTGGACTACTATGGGCATAGACGTTGTTGACATTAGTGTTAGCAGTGGTATTGGCATTGGGATTTAGTTAATTGGTTTTGTCTTACAGTTTTGATTTTAGAATTATTATCATGTATTTTATTTAAGATTATTTTATCTTGTTATATGTTCGAAATTTATCCGACATGGGGATAAGGACGATCAATGGTTTGAGTATTGGGGGTGGTCTTTGATCCTGGTTGAACTTGAGATACCCAATATGACTAGGACCTAGTTCGGGTTGTGTCAGATTGGTATCAGAGCATAGGTTTATGGTCAATTAGGTGTCCTCAAAGCCATGTCAAATAGAGTCTCTTTTAAGGGTGTGCAGAGTGCCCCACTCATAAGGGAGAGGCTACGAGGCATTTAGGAATACTTCTTGTGTTTTATTTTTAGGCTATAAAGTCTAAGATATTAGATCTCTCTAATTCCTGTTTATTCACCTTTCAGATCATGCCTCTAAGAATATTCGATTTCTATGAGAATCCTTTTTCCCTAACTGAGGACAATAAGAATGGAGCTCATCCTACCCTAGGGGTTCGTACTAGATCTAGGGCCACCATCTCTGATGGTCCTAATGGAGCTCCACTGATTCCTTTTATCCCTTCTTAGATACCTCAAGCTGATGTGTCTAATGCTGAGTTTCGCCATTAAATTCATTTACTCACTCATTTGGTTGCTTCCCAAATTGAGCGTGTGGATTCTGTTGCTCCATTATTTAAGGCAACTAGAGTTGGACAACTTATGAGGTTGAATCCTTCTGTGTTTACTGATATGAAAGTTGAGGAGGATCCCCGGGGCTTCATAGATAAAATAGAAAAGATTTTTTAGGTGATGCATATTACGAAGGTGAAAAGTATAGAGTTTGCAGCCTGCCTATTGAAGGATATAGATCATCAGTGATATGAAGAATGGGAGCAACTCAGGGGTGCAAAGGTTGAGTCCGCCGTGTAAAAGGACTTTATAGAGATTTTCTTGATTATTTTATTCCTCAAGAGCTGAGGGAGGCAAAGGCGAAAGAGTTTGTTAACCTGAAGCAGGGCAAGATGTCAGTCAAGGAGTATGCCCTGAAGTTTCACCAGATACTATGGCATGTTCTGGAGTTAGTATCTAGCATCAGAGCTAGAATAAGGAAGTTTGCTTCTGGGTTATCCCGAGACTTAATTTTGGAGAGTAAGGCTGCCTTATTGAACAAGAACATGGATATTTATAGACTGGTTATGTATACGCAACACCTGGAGAAAGAGAAGAGGAAGTAAGTTGAAATTGGGGAAAGAAAGAGAAAGAAATTCTGACATTCAGATGGAGGAAGAGGTCAACAACAAAGTAATAAAAATGGTGGGAAGTGGTCCAAAAAGTGGGAAAATTTTAGGTCCAACTTGATGGCTAGTTCTCCCTATTCTATGTCATCTAGTAACAAGTGTTTTCAGGGTGACGATGGTCCTAGGGCACATGGTGCCTAATCTTAGGCTAGTGGGGCCCAATCAGCTCCATCAATCCTCCTTGTAGATTTTATGGTCGATTATATTGGGGTTTTTATGATGAGGTAAGGGACAAGTTCTTCAACTATTGTCAGCTAGGGCATATACTTAGAAATTGTCCCGTTGGTAAAGTTCTGGGGAAAATAGGGTTTTAGTTGTCTTTTTGTTAGCTCCTGCACAAAAGGGTGCACTATCTGGCTCTGATACTTGCTGGAATAGACTCTATGCTCTCACTACCCATTAGGAGTCTGAGACATCACCTGATGTTGTTAGTAGTATATTAAAACTCTTTTCCCGTGATGTGTACTTTTTACTTGACCTAGGGTCCACTCTTTCTTATGTGACCCCATTTGTAGCTGTGCATTTTGGTCTTGGTACCAAGTATATTTTGGACCCCTTTTCTGTTTCTACCTCAGTAGGTGACTCTGTGGTTGCTAAAAAAATCTATATAGGTTGTGTGATATCTGTGGGCGGTCGACAGACTTTGGTGGATCTATTTGAATTAGACATGGTTGATTTTGATGTCATATTGAGGATGGATTGGTTACATTTTTACTATGCTTCTCTATACTGTCGAACCCATAAGTTCATCTTTAAATTCCCTAATAAGATGATTATTAAATGGGAGGGTGGTTCTCTAGCACTCAAGGAAAGGTTCATATCGTATCTTAGAGCTTGGAGATTAATCTCCAAGGGGTGTCTCTATCATCTGGTCCGGGTTAAAGATTCCAACTGGAAAGGTCCCTCTTTACATTCTGTCCTGGTGATGAATGAATTTCCTAAGGTATGCCCAGATGATCTTCTTTGTATTTCTCCTGATAGGAAGATTTATTTTAGGATTGATTTTATTTTGGACACTCGTCCTATCTCTATTCCCCCATACAGAATGGCTCTAGCTGAGTTAAAGGAGATTAAGGAATAATTAAAGGATATTTTATATAAGGGTTTCATCCATCCTAGTGTATCCCCATGGGGTGCACCTGTGTTGTTCATATGTAAGAAGGATGGTTCCCTTTGTACGTGTATTGATTACCGATAATTAACTAGGGTAATGAAAAATAATAAGTACCCTCTTCTAAGGATAGATGCTTTATTGATCAGCTTTAGGGTGACAAGTTTTTCTCCAAGATCGATCTTCTATACGGGTATCATTAGTTGAAGATTAAGGAGGTAGATATCCCTAAGAATGCCTTCCATACCCGGTATAGGTATTTTGAGTTCCTAGTTATGTCATTTGGGTTGACTAATGCCCTGACGACATTCATGGACTTGATGAATAGGGTCTTTCATAAGTTTCTAGATTTGTCATAGTGTTCCTAGATAATATTTTGGTGTACTCCAAGAGCGAGGTTGATTATGTCGATCACCTCTACATTATATTGCAAACCTTGAAAGATCAACAGTTGTATGCTAAATTTTTGAAATATGAATTTTAGTTCTCTTTTCTGGTTCTTGTAATATCTAGTAAAGGGATCATGGTGGATCTACAGAAGGTTGTAATTGTTAAGACGTTCCCTAAATCCACGACTCCAATCGATATTCAGAGATTCATGGGTTTATCTAGTTACTACAGGAGATTCAAGGAAAGTTTCTCTTCCCTAGCTGCCCCGTTAACTAAGTTAAGCTAGAAGAAGGTAAAGTTCTTATGGTCCGACGCTTGTGAGGGTAGTTTTGAGAAGCTAAAGGATAAGTTGACTTTAGCTTCGATCTTGACCTTATCTGAAGGCACTGACAGATTTGTGGTCTATTCTAAAGTTGCATGGGATGCTTGTTTCTATCATGTCAGATCGTGGTACTTAGTTCTCATCATACTTTTGGCGGTTATTTAACTTAAGTGAGTCTTAGTATGGCTTTCTATACACAGTCGGACGGACAACAGAAAGGTTTATTTAGACATTGGAAGATATGCTTCAAGTTTGCGTGATTGATTATGGTGATAGTTCGGTTGAGCATTTTCCTCTTATAGAGTTTTCATATAATAAAAGCTACCACTCTAGCATTAGGATGGTCACATTTGAGGCCTTGTATGGTAGGAGCTTTCGATCTCCTATTGGGTGGTTTGAGGTCGGTGAGGCAGAAATGTTTGGCCCAAACTTGGATCACAGATCCATGGAGAAGGTGAAGGTGATTTGGGATAGACTCAAAGCCACCTAAAGTCGGCAAAATTCCTATGTGGATGTGAGGCATAGGAAGTTAGAGTTTGAGGTTATGGATAGAGTGTTATTGATGGAGTCTCCCATAAAAAGAGTGATGCGAATTGGTAAGAAAGGTAAGATCATTCCTTGGTATGTTAACCCTATTTGGTCTTGAAGATGGTTGGTAATATTGTATATGAGCTAGAGTTTCCCTCTAGTTTGAGCTTCGTTCACCCGGTGTTCCACATATCTATGTTGAGAAGGTGTGTTGGTGATCCATCGCAAATTATGGCTATCAAGGATATTGGTATTTCAATGTCCTTGTCTTATGAGGAGGTCCCGGTTGAAATCTTGGATTAGCAAGTTCATCGGTTGCGAACCAAGGATATTGCTTTGGTAAAGGTTAGATGGAGGAACCACAAGGTTGGGGAGGCTACTTGGGAAGCTAAAGAGGACATGAAGTTAAGTATCCATTCCTATTCCTTATTCTAAAAAATTGTGCTTAATGTATGTGTTGATCTTAGCATCTTTGTTTTTAATCTTTGTTAAAGGAGAGTTGTGAATTCCTTGGTAATCGGTTTTCTGTCTTAAAGGTAAAAGTACAAATATTTGAGTTTTATTCATGCTAGTCACCTCCTTGTCCCATAATTCAAGGACGATAATCCAAGTAAGGGAGAAGTGAAACACTATGGATTTTTGGCCTTGGAAATTTCTTGAGGTTTGAGCTCACTGCCTTGATTACGACTTGACCATATGAGTGGTATGGTATCTTGATGGTTTAGGTGATCCTAGTTGTAGGATGTCCTATGGATGGTGGTTGGGTTTTCTTTCTTGATTACGACTTGGTGATATAAGTCGTTAAGGGTGGTGATGAGTCTTTAGGACAAACCATAACAAAATCAGTAACTTAGTGGCTTAACTTTGCTCTGAGTTCGAGTGGCTTACTAGGATCCATGCGGATAGGTTGCGAGTCATGAGGTGAAGTCATAGGTTGTCCAATGTCTGACCTATTTGGATACTGTATTGGTTATGAACAGACCTTACAAGTCGCAGGGTCAGGTTACGAGTGGGATCATAGAGTCATAAAGTGGACAGTGTATGGGTGTCCAACTCAATATCTAGGATATGACTCAAGCCTATGAGTTATTTGATATGGTGATGATTTAATGGGTCGACTCGTAGCCAAGGATAATTTTTACATCTTTTAAGTTGAGGACATTCTGGATATTTCCCACTTTAAGTCCCTTTGATACCATGACTTAAAACCTTTATTTGGACTTCATTATAACATCATTCCCAATAAAACACTCTCAAATTCAGTCTCAAAACTCTTTGTTCAATCTAAGGCTAGGGTTTCAAGGAAAGAGGTCTTTAGGGTTCTAAAGGTGAAATCTCTTCCAAATTTCTTGGTATTTCAGGCATGTTACTCTTCTCTAATTGTTATTTTGTTAAAAACAAATGTTTAATATATGTATTTCATGGTATTGTTTTGGTTTTGAAAAAAGTTAGGGGTTTTGAATGCTCACTATTGAATGATGCATTTTCTATGGTTTAATTGTGGTTTTCCTTGTTTAAAATATGGTTTTTAATATGTGGGCGCATGGGTAAGGTGGTTGAACTTAATAATGGTAAGTTTCTCTAAACTTGTAACTTTTGAAGTAGTTATGACACTGACCTTGTATTGTAAAACTGGTTGGTAGTTATGAGAAAGATGGGAATCTAAATTAGGGGTACAATGGAATCCCCAAATCTCTTGGTTTGATTTACTTCTTGAAATTGATGCATGGAATAGATGGTTATATTGTTAATGATGGTTTTGAAACCTTGTTGGTACACAGTATTTTCAAAATATGAATCCCAACATTCATCCAAAAAATACTATCAACTTATCTTCGAAAGCAACCTCGATTGCTACTATCGAAAATAATCTTCAAAACTGGAGTATTCCAGAAGAATCTTTTAACACGATCTACCAGATTGGAAAATTTAGTTTTTTCAAAAAACATAATATTAAGACCTCTGAGTCTACTGTTGCCATCAATAATTCTTTAGAAATTATACAACTTCTAAACAACTTAGATATAAACCGCTATAAGAATCAGTTCCATTACCTGCATATTGGCTTTGTTCAAGTAGCCATTAAACCGCTTTTTAGACAGGGCTTAGATATCCCTGTTTGTGCTATCCTAAGAGATGCTCGTCTATTAAACTTCGATGATTCACTCTTAGGGGTCATCCAAAGTAACCTCGCCGACGGCCCAGTCTACTTTAATTGTTACCTTAATTTTTCTGTAGATATTAATGATCCTAACATCATGGATGTTTTAACTCTTAATGTTAAAACAAAAAACATGAATAGTAAGGACAATACTAGAGAAATTGCGATAATCTACAGAGTATACTATCGCCTTATGGGAAAAACTTTAGCACCTTAGGCTAAATTCACTAGCCCTAGGGGTGTCACCACTCTAATGGCGGCCAATCGAGATAGATCCAATGTCTTTGTCCCCAAACCCTTAGTCTGGGATGAGGTCGTCCATAGCAATGAATGGCACTTTGATGCTATTACTCAACCCATTCGAGCTTATCCCGAAAGATCTCAAATCCAACGAGTTATTCAGCATCCTGATGGCTCAATTGATCTAAAATTCCTCGGCTTCGACACTCCTAGAAACTCTTCGTTTCGACGGTCTGTCTCGCATAGAGGTTCTACCTCCAAAACTCGAGAGGATGATAATGAAAATGATAAGGAAACTGACAAGGGCAAAGTACGAGGAGTCGATTTCTCTGGCCCTGTCCCGAAAGTCTATTATCAACAAACAACTAGGGCTCATGAGCCCCCAAACCCTGAAAATCTGTACGAACCCGGCAGTCCTACCGCCTCAGATATGGAACCTCCTCCTTCCATATCCCGCCCAAAAATCAGGACCGACCCTAGCCTTCTCGTCATCAAGACTGATGAAGAATATACACCAGACCTTTAAGCTCTTGAGGCCCGATGGTATCTTCCGAAAGACGCTCTAAAAAGGAAATGGTATACTAGTACCTATTCCAAGGAGCAGCAAAAGGAGTTTGGTCGACTATGGATAGCCGATATGAAATGACTCCGTTGCGACATTGAATTCTTTCGATGGTTTGAATTCACCGGAAGAATGGAAAACCAGGATGAATCCCTTAACGTTATCATTAACAAATGGTATACGCAGAGTAATAAGGTAATTGAGTCTGTTACTCCTCCTCTAGAAGGGATAAAAATTCCTCATTCAAATGAAGTCCTCAATGCTTCTCCCTTCAAGAAGAAGCATGATAGGCCTCTTTCCACCCCAACCAATAAAGACCTAGACAGGATAGTTGAACAAAACAACTATACCAACCAGGTCCTTCACACTATCTCCCAGCAAATTGGAGAGACCAGAAATCCTATTCTTCCTTTCAGTTCCCCTGCCCCTGAAAAAGGAACTACTAGTCCTAATCAAATAACCAACCCCATCTTCAAGATTCCTGAATTTCAAAAAGAGAAATTCCCCAATCTTAGTGATGATTTCAAGGTCTCAGGGAAAATCTTAGAACAAATCAACGATAAACTTTCTAAGTTTAAAATCTCCGAGAAAGGTGAGTCCAGCAACCAAAAGAGCTCTCTCTCAAAACTCACCAGTGATCGTTTTTATACTAAGAAAAACTATTACAAAAAACCTTCTCCTCTAGACGTTCAGTTTGAAGAAAATCCCTATCTTTCGACCTCCAACCATGATGGTCGAGGAATAACCGAATGGAATGTTGACGGTTTGGCAGAACACCAAATCTACAACAAACTCCATGAAATGGGCGTTGCTATTACCGCCTACAAGATCAGAGGAGCCACTGATAAAGAGGCTGCTACTATGATCGTATCAGGCTTCACAGGTATGATAAAACATTGGTAGGACAATTACTTCACCGACGATGTCAAAAACCTTATCTATGGAGCCACAGCCGTAGAAACTGTGGTTAAAACTGAAAATGGCCAGGAGGTTCTTGAGCAAGTTGCTAAAGAAGATGCCTGTGCAACTCTCTTATACCATATAGCGCGACATTTCATAGGAGAACCTAAGTTATTCCAGGATAGGAGCCTAGAAATCCTCAATAACCTCACCTGCAAAGACCTAGCAGACTTTCGATGGTATAAGGATACCTTCCTAGTAAAGGTTATGATTCGGCCTGACTGTAACAACGATTTCTGGAAAGAAAGATTCATTAGTGGTCTCCCTTCTCTCTTTGTCGAAAAGGTTAAAACCAAGATCAAGGATAGATTCGAAGGAAAAATCCCTTATGACATCCTAACCTATGGTGACTTAATCAGTTTTATTACCACCGTAGGGATAGATCTCTGCACCGATATCAAGCTTAAGAAACAACTTAAGAAAGATAGTACTTCCAAATATGGACTAGGAACCTTCTGCCAAAGACTATGGCTTTACCAGTCCTAGCAAAAGGCATAAAAGAAAGTCTTCAAAACCTCACAAGAAAACTACCTCTAGCAAAAAACCCTTCAAAAGGGAATCTTATAAGCCAAGTAGGAAGTTTACCAAAAGGAAAGCCTCCAAGGCTAAGGATACCTGTTGGACTTGTGGCAAAACAGGCCACAGAGCAAAAGATTGCAAGTCTAGCAAGAAGAAGAAAATAAATCAACTAGATCTCTCCGAAGAGGCTAGAGCAAATCTATTTTCTATCATGGAAGGATCACCTGAATCCTCTGAGTCTTCGGACTCCTATGCCTCGTCCAGTGATGACTATAGCGACGAAGAATTTATCAACGCCGCTTACGAAACTGATAAGTCCCAGTCCGGACAAGAATGCGACTGTAATGGTACATTCTGCACCTGCACCCAAAAGACTGTTAATGTCATTTCAGGAAATCCTAAAGAAATCCTGTTCGACATTATAGAACACATCCAGGATGATGAGGCTAGAAATAAGTATCTTCTAGAACTCAAACGATTAATGCTTTCTCACGAAGAAAACCCCCCCAAACCAGTGGTCCAACCTTTTAGCATGAAACAGGTTATGTCAAGATTCGACAAACCTGCTGAACCTACTATTGCTGATCTCAAAGGGGAAATCTCCACCCTTAAGGGAGAAATCAAAAATCTAAAAATTCGTCTTGATCACTTAGAGCTTAACACTCTTACAGATCAAGTCCTAAAAAATATTTCTCCCCCAGAGAACATTTTCCCCCCCGAGTCTCCTAAAAATTTCCCAGTCATCTCCAATGACCATCTTAGAGAACCAGAGCCCAGTTCCTTCCCTGGCTCAGATTCTCCTTCTACGTCCGGCAAAGCTATTACAGCCATCAAGGCTTATAGCGAACATATCGCCGTCAAAATTGTAATAAACAAAGACTTTGTTCTTAACAGAGTTGCGCTCTTCGATACAGGAGCAGACAGTAACTGTATTGTTAAAGGTCTTGTCCCTACCAAGTACCTTCAAAAGAGTACCTCTCGTCTTTACTCGGCCACCGGAGAAAAAATGGAAATCCATTATAAACTCCCTAAGGCTCATATCTGTAACAATGGCATTTGCCTAGTTAATGACTTTGTCATCACTGACGATATCACTGAAGATATTATTTTAGGGATTCCTTTCGTCAACCAGATTCGACCTTACTGGAGTGACTACGATGGAATTTGCACGACCCTTTTAAATCAGACCTTATTTTTTCCTCTATTACGGCCGCTCTCACAAGAAGACGGATCCCGTATTAAAGAGCAAACAGTCTTTAAAATTAACCGTCTTTCTTCCCATGTCAATTTTCTGAAGCATGAGGTTCAGGTCAAGAAAATTGAACACTCTTTACAAAACCCCGAGATGCTCGCTAAAGTAGCCAATCTCGGGAAACAATTTGAAGAAGAAATTTGTTCCGAATTCCCTAATGCCTTCTGGGAAAAAAAAACCCATTTGGTTGAACTACCTTATATTCCAGGGTTTGATGAACAAACCATCCCTACTAAAGCCAGACCCATCCAAATGAACCAAGAAATGATGGAAATCTGCAAAAACGAAATCAACCATCTTTTACAGAAGGGTATCATTAGAAGCTCCAACTCTCCCTGGAGTTGTTCTGCCTTTTATGTCAACAACAGTGCAGAAAAGGAGCGCGGCACCCCTAGACTTGTAATAAATTACAAGCCTCTGAATGCGGTCCTGAAATGGATCAGGCATCCGATCCCTAACAAGAGGGATCTTCTCAAAAGAACCTTTAAGGCCAACCTTTACAGTAAATTTGATATGAAGTCAGGATTCTGGAAGGACAAATACAAAACAGCCTTTAATGTTCCATTTGGACATTATGAATGGAATGTTTTACCCTTTGGTCTTAAAAACGCTCCATCAGAGTTCCAAAACATTATGAACAAAATTTTTAATCCTTATACCCATATGTCAATTGTTTATATTGATGACGTGCTTATCTTCTCTGAGAACATTGATTCTCATTTCAAACATTTAAATACTTTCTTTAAAATTATTAAGCTTAATGGTTTAGTGGTTAGTGCCAAGAAAATGAAGCTTTTCCAAACCTATATCCGATTCTTAGGACACGATCTTTACCAAGGTAGCTATAAGCCTATCTGTAGAGCCATTGAGTTCTCCTCCAAATTCCCCAATGAGATTATTGAGAAGACTCAACTCCAAAGGTTTCTAGGAAGTCTTAATTATGTTGCAGATTTTATTCCGCATATTAGGCAGGTCTGTGAACCCCTTTATAAAAGACTCAAGAAAACTCCAGTCCCATGGAGTCTTGACCAAACCAATGCAGTCATCCTAATCAAAAGTATGGTTCAAAACCTTCCTTGTCTAGGCATTCCTAACCCCGAAGCCTTCATGATAGTCGAAACTGATGCTTCCGACATTGGGTATGGGGGCATATTGAAACAAAAGATCGCAAAAAAATCTCCTGAATAGTTAGTCAGATTCACCTCTGGAATATGGAATTCCGCACAAAAAAATAGGGTAAGTTTTTTTTTGCTCATCTACCCCTTACATGACTTTAAAACTATTAGATGACCCTTTTCCCTTTAGTTATTAAGTTCAAACATCCCCTTTCTCTTTAATAACTCTCAAACAAAGAAAGTTCAAGGGTTTTACTAGAAGTTCACCATTCAGGCTCTAAACTTTGAATTTTCTTCAGTTTCTTCTATAGTTTAGGCGTGTTTCTCATTTATTAACTTATATTTACATTGTGGCATGAATATATTCATTATCCATGTGTTCTGAATGATGGGTTTGAAATTGGGTTGAGATTTTATGGTTGTTACTTTTCCCATTATTTTAGTATATTATTCATGCTTTAAATTATGGCTTTTGGAAATGAATTGGTGCATTATTATAATAATTGGAATGAGTGACATGTGTTTTTCCAAATTGGTAAAATTTTGATATGTTAATGGCATCAACCTCAACTTACTTTAATAAACTTGGTTTCTAACATAGAATTTTACACAATTTTACCTACCTTTGAGGACATTTCATTGCATTAAAGGATAAATGGATAAATATGATTTTGAAATGCCTTTGCTGACCATGGTTTTTGATTTTAAATGGATCACTAGAGTCTAACAGTTATATATTAGCTTGGCATAAATGGGATAACTTGTAAGCATATTGGTGTGATAATACCAAATTGGTAAATACCTTAATAAATGAATCCTTGGTTAATGGGTCATTTGTGTGTAAACTATTTTAATTTAGGCTTAAAGAGAATTGTGTAGCTCACCGTGACGGTATAGTCCCAGGAGGACCAATACTGGAAACCACATTTGCCAATATTGGGGGTCTATATGACCATGTGTATGGATACACATCATATTTTATATGGTTATTACCTTGGTGTATTTAGCCTTTCCTCAGTACATGCGGCTAATATGGAATGGGCCCTTTTGGCAAGGAAAGTCAAACCCATATAGCCCGTGGGTGCATTTAGGATATAGAGAGCTACGTAGTTTAGGATAATGTTTTAACCTATCATGATAACTGACCCTAGTACCTATCCCAACACCCTATATACATGGATAAATGTTGTTCATGTGATTTATAACTAGATTTTGGTAAATGAATTATTTTATCCCCATCCCTTGAGTTACACGCCAATGCTTACCCTACTGACCGTACCAAAATACTGCATCATTTCATGATGTAGGTTCAATGGACTTTTCTATTGCTCCTATGAAACATTAAGTGATTGGGTACTTCTATTGATCAATTGTGAAGTGGTGAGCCACTATCCTTCGGATGGCCCTATCATTTCGTTGTTCTTTTTTTATTATCTTAGTACTTTTGGATTCCTTTTGTCATAGTTGAGGGCATGTCCTGACTTAGTTGGTATTTTTTGTTTAGAGTCTTTTGCGTACTGTGTTGCGATGTTTTGGATGTCTTATTTTAACTCTGATATTTCTTTTGGATTATATATCTTTTATAGACTTGTTTGATTTTTGCTGCTTACATTTATATGCTTTTGAGGTAAGGCTAAGGGGATTGTCTCCAGCCAATGGTGGGCTTAAGATTTCCCATCATGGTCAATCCCGAGTTTGTGTCATGACAAGCTTTGTATCAAAGCACAGTTCAGGGTCACTAGGTGTCCATAAAGTGTGTTGAATAGTGTTTTTTTATGGGTGTGTAGCATGCCATAATTAAAAAGGGAGGATACGAGGCATTTAGGAATGTTTTTCTTTTTTCGTGTCCTATTTTGAGCTATAGAGTCTAGTTGCTATGAAACTTATCTAACTCCGAGCTTACTTAAGTTTTATATCATGCCTTCCTAAAGATCTAACAACCCTAGAAACTCTCTTGGAACCTCTGTTCCACCTATGAAAAATATGAAGGAAATTCACCCTACATATGAAGTGCAGACCTGTTCTAGGGTCCCTACTCCTGAATGTGTTGCTCCACCTGGGGTTCCATTGGTACCTACTAATCCTCCTCAGGTTTCTCAAGCTGGTGATACTTATGATCAGTTTCCTCAGGGAGATATCTCTAATATAGAGTTTCATTAGTCAATGCATATAGTTGCTCAGTGTAACACCTCGAATCTGGTACCTAGAATGCTACATGGGGCTCATGACCTCGAAGGACCACAAGCTAACCCTTGGCTGATATATGTACTTATATACTCCATGATATATTGTATAAATGTGGAAATAAAGGCTGAAAGGCCATAAGGTTCAAAACTGTAACGTAACTGATAAAATATAACATCTGGAGAGGGTATGAAATACCCAATACAACAAAAATAACTATCTGAACATGCTATTCTGAAAAGCCTCTAACTGACTAAACTGTCTGAATAAGAAGTTGATGGGACATGTCCCCAACTAACTCCAACTAAAGAATTAATTAATGAGATAATAAAATAATGGTCATGTCCTCGAAGGATGAGGACTTTCTGCTAACTTTGACTACTGAGACTGGAATGCTACTAGTGCTCGTGCTTTTGAACTTATGGTATAAAACACCATAGCACAAATGCGTCAGTATATTTGAATGTACTGGTATGCATGTGAGATAGGCTGAATGCAAAATGGTTGACATGCATGAACTACACTAATTTACTGGATAACATGAACGTGAGAATACATGCATGAATACATAATAGCTGTAACTAAGTTCGTGATTACATGATTACTGACCTTGAGTACTGATAACATGAGATACTGATAACTGTATAATTAAAATAATCGATACTGAGCGACTGTATCTGATATTCTAGTTTTGTATAGAACTAGCTAAGTTTTGTACTATATTGAGTTGATTGTATCTAACAGTCCTAAATCTAAAGAACTATCTGAGTTCTTTTAATGAGAATGAGACTGAGATTGAAACTGGAACTGTGGGAGGTAATCATCTAACTGACATGCCCTAAAACTGAACTGGTGGGGTCCAACCTGTAACCCTAGCTGGAAGGGTGTCAATACCGTCCCATAGGTAAAGACTAGCTGTGAGTATACCCTCTCTGACAGGGAGCTCTTCCGTCAACCCCTCCTGGTAGGTATCCTAAATAAGATGTATAAATCCATAAATGTGTAGGGTGCATCTCAACCTACACTGGCTACGTAGTTCTGGAACAAAAGGATTCCTTGTAAGTATTACACCCTCTACTGAATAACAGATGAGTCCTCATCCTTGGGTTCACTCGATGCTGAATCTTAGTCCCAACTAAATAGACACTGAACTAATTAAATGAACTTAACTGATACTAATGGTATTATTTAGCAGAGCTAAACTGAGTTCATTGACTGATAGAATGCTACTGAGATCTGAGGACTGACTGAGAGTACTGAAGTTACCGAGATTTACTGAGAATACTGAGGTTACCGAGATTATTGATTACTAAGATCACTAAGATTACTGAACTACTGAGATTACTAAGATTTTTGAGATTTTTGGGTTTTTCTGAGTCACATGACTGACTGGGTTCTATGGATCATGGCTTGACTGAGAGTATCGTGAAAACATAACAATGGCTCTAGGCATACAACTAAATTATCGGGTACAAGTACCCCCAAGACTCGAGGGAAAAAAACTGACAAAGCATGATTTTCTTGAATACATGACTAATATAATAAGCTAGAGAATTCATGAAGTATAAGTTCTAAAGCACCACAATGACCACACCTGTATCCATAGTTTCTTGACTAAGATATTTCATCAAACACTTGACATGCATGAACTTGTACATGAATGGGGATTACATATTATTATACTATTATGACACTTTTCCTTCACATAGGCATTTAATCAAACACATGGGGAGCATGATGTGGTTATACAATCATCAACACATCTAATAATCATAGATACATTAATCAACTTATAAATTGAAGAGGGTTTATCATGGTTATTATGTAGATCTTCATATACTAGGGTCAATTATTGGAATATGTAATTTAAAACATGAATCAAAACTACACAATACAATGAACATAAATTTTAATTCAATTTAAATCATGAACATTCACAAATACTCAAATCTTAGATTTTGAAAAGAGATTTTTGAGCTTCATGTGTGAAAGATACCCATGAATCAACACATGAGAAACCTAGGTTGTGAGTTTCTTGAAGTTCTTGGACTTTAAGAACTTAAATCTCTTAGTTTCTTAAAGAATGATTTGGATCTTGTTCTTAGAGATTATCTTTGAGAGAAAACCCTAATTTGATATTGTAGATGGATAATGAACTTATGAGCCTTGGTCTGATATAATTAGGGGTTAAAACGGGTGAAAAAAATACCCAAATACCCTTTTAAAATGACTTTAAAATATCAGAACGACACATGCAATGGTGGGTGCGAAGGCCTATCGCTGGGTCAATGGTCCGTCGGTCCTGACCGTTGCACTTGGTCAGAATAGGGGTTTACTGCCTCACTTATAAAGGCTTGGGCGACGGTCCATCACTATCTCGATGGTCTATCAGCCTGGGCCATCACTCTTAGTCAGAAGCTAGTCTCATTGACTCTACTGCGATGGCTTAGGCGATGGTCCATCGCTAGCTCGACGATTCATCGGCTCTTACCATCGCACCTGGGTGGTTTTTACTGCCTTCTGTATTTTGGCCATAACTTTCTCTTTTGATGTCAGATTTGTATGAGATGGGTATTGATGGAAAGCTTATTCAATTTCCTACTAAAAAAAGTAAAAATCTTAAAAATTCCATATGTACAAAAATAGATTCATCTTTCAAAGTAAGTTTCTAACATTCTTGGGATGATTTCAAGCTAGGTAGTAGTACAGGGTATTACACTCAGCTAGTGGTGTCACATTATCATTGATCTGATCATGTTGGTCCTGTTGCTAATTCATCTGAGGTTACTCGAGTTGGCCAGTTTTTGAGGTTGAATCCATAAACTTTATCATCTCTAAGGTTAAGGAGGATCCTCAGGGGTTTATTGATGAGATAGAGAAGATTTCCAAAGTGATGCTTGCTACTAATTCAAAAGGTGTGAAGGTCGATTCTTATTAATTAAAGGATATGGCTTACCATTATTATAAGGAGTGGAAAAAGACAAGGGGTAGTGGTGTTGAGCCAACAATGTGGGATAAGTTTTTAGGTTCTTTCCTTGATCATTTCCTTCCTTAAGATTTGAGGGAGGCTATCTCCAAAAGTTTGTAAACTTTAAATAGTGAAAGATAAGTGTTAAGAAGTATGCATTGAAGTTCTAACAGTTGTCCTGTAATGCTCCGGAGTTGGTATCTAATATGAGGTCTAGAATAAGAAAGTTTTCTTCTAGTTTGTCCCATGATTAGGTATTAGAATGTAAGGCTACTATTCTAAAAAAATATATGGACATATCTAGGTTGGTGATTATATAAAATAGGCAGAGGATGAGAAAAAAATATATGCAGATTTGAGAAAGGTAGAGCAAGAAGTTTAGATTTGCAGATCAGGGTGCAAATTAATAGAACAGTAGGAGAGATAATAGGTAGTGGACTAAAAAGTAAAATTGAGGAAATTCTTATTCGACAGCTAGTGCTCCTTATCCTAAGCCATCAAGTGATCGTTGTTTTTATTCTAATAGTGGTCCTAAGGCCCAAGGTACCCAGTATCAAGTTAGTGGAGCTCAATCAGCCCCACCTTAACCTCCTTGCCATTTTTGTGGCTAGCTTTACCATGGTTATTATGAGGAAGAGAGGAACTTGTGTTTTGATTATTGTTAACATGGTTATCTGCAGTGGAATTTTCCTATAGCTAAAGTTGCCACTAGAGCTAATAAGGTCCCGATCGCCACATTCTCGACTCCTATAACTAAAGGTACCACTTTAGGTATCGAGAATGGCCAAAATTCTCTCTATGAACTTGCTACTTGTTAGGAGTCTGAGGCATCCCTAAATGTTATTACTGGTATGTTACAACTCTTCTCTTATAATGTTTACTGTTTGCTTGATCCAAGTTCTACCGTATCTTATATGACCCCTTGTATGGCTGTCATTTTGGTTTTGGTCCTAAAATATTTCTAATCCCTTTTCTATTTCTAATTTGGTACGTGATTCTATTATTTCTAGAAAAATATATATGGGTTATAAAGTGTCCATTCTTCATAGGGAGACATTGTAGGATTTGATATAACCTAACATGGTAGATTTTGATCTAATCTTAGGGATAGATTGGCTCCATTCATGCTATGCTTTTATGAATTGTAGAACCCAAAAGGCCAGTTTCCATTTTCCTAATGAACTGGTGATTAAATGGGAGAAGAGTTACTTAGTACTCAAAGGGAGGTTTATTTCCTATCTTAGAGCTCAAAAGTTTATTTACAAGGGGTATCTATATCATCTAGTTAAGGTTAAAGATTCTAACGCTGAGAGTCCTTATTTTTGCAATTTTTCCCTGTGGTTAATGAATTTCTTGAAGTTTTTTTGATAATCTTCTTGAAATTCCTCTCGTTAGGGAGATAGATTTTGGGATCGATCTTTTATTGGATACCCTTCCCATTTTCATTCCTCTTTATAGGATTACTCCGACTGAACTAAATAAACTAAAAGAGTAGTTAAATGATTTTCTTGATAAGGGTTTTATCTATCCTAGTATTTCTCTGTGGGGTGCTCTTGTTTTTTTATTCTAAAAAAAGATGGATCTCTTCAGATACGTATAGAATATCATCAGTTGAATAAGGTCAGAGATAAAATAAGTATCCTATACCTAGGATTGATGACCTCCTTAGGATTGATGACATTTTTGACAAGATTTAAGGTGCTAGGTGCTTTTCTAAGGCTTATCTCTACTCAGGCTATCACCAGTTAAAAAACAAGGAGGTTGATATTCCCAAGACTACTACCTTCCAAACCCGGTATAGTCACTATGAGATTTTTGTTATGTCATTTGAGTTGACTAATGCTTTGGATTCTTTCATCGATCTTATGAATCAAGTATTCAGTTAGTTTCTCGATTTGTTTGTTATTGTATTCATTGATAACATTGAAACTCTTAGGCTTTGGATCCTTAGAAAAATTACCTTGGTTGAGGTTTCTGGGCAAGGTATGACTCAAGGTTACTAGTCGTACCCTAGGATATGACTTAGGGTCCTCTCACTTGAATATTAGGTAGTGTAATGGGGGTTAATTTCTATCAAAGGTACAATTTAGCCTCTCCCAAGTCGTATATTAGGGTACGTGTCATATGTTGCCTAGTTGTATGATGCCATATGCTTAGCCAAGTGAAATCTATCTAAGATACGACTCAAGGTATAGTTTAGGATACTATTCATACCTTAAGGTATGAATCAACATAGCTTGGTAATAGTTTGAATAGTTTAGGGGTCAATGGTGAATCCTAGGGTACGATTTAGGGTACCACTCGTACCCTAAGGTACGGATCAATAGAGAGAGTCGTACCTTTCTAGGTGCAAATTGCATCTTTTAAGCTAAGGACATTTTAGATATTTTCCACCCCTAAACCCTTATAACCCATGAATTGTAACCTTATTTAGACCTTTATTCTTCATATATAAAAGATCAAAATATTCCAAAACGCTCTACAAAAATTCTCTAACACGATTGGAAGCTAGGGTTCCAAGAGTGTCCATCTACAGGCTAAAAGGGTCAAGCATCTTTCAGTGAATCATCTTTTATAAGGAATGTGACTCTTCCCTTATTATTATTTATCAAATATCATGTTATTTAAACATTATTTATGAATAATTGATGGTGGTTTTTGAAACAAATATTGAGGGTTTTGATGTATAGTGATGGGTAATGTTTACTCGTCTAAACATGTGATTATACATATTTTTGGTGATGGTTTGCATATGTGGGTTCTTGTTGATTGTGGTTTGACAAATGGGTCTTGAGTAACCCTAATATTTATGGTTTTCACTTATTTTTAGCCATGATAAAGGTATCCCCTCAAGGTGTTTATGAAAATGTCTACTAGAAATAACTAGTCATATGTTAATGGTGATTTGAACTATGTAAATTGCTTAATGAGTAAGAGTGGTTGGTAAATGATATTGTAAATACCTTTTTAGCCATTTAATGAGTTAAATGATGCCCTTGAATGTTTGATTGGGTTAAAAGGGTTAGAGTCTATAACATAAGATTGAATTTTGTTTGAACTAAAGCTTGGTGTAAGAGTGCTAATGAATGGTTTGATAAAGGTCTTGATGACCACAATTTGACTTGTATAGTATTTGAAACTAAGACATTGGACTATTAAAGTAAATAATTTATAAATGGTTCATAAAGACTTTGTGGTCATGTGTGGTGTTGAATTGTAGCCTTAATAGCTTGAATTAACTAAGTGGGTTAGAGTCCCCAAATATAAATGGTGTGGATGTAAATATATGGACAAAGGGTTAGAGTGGCAATGTCGACTAGTAATGGACACTATGACTTGTGGTTAGAGTCCACTTGTGTAATAATATAGTTTGTGGTTAGAGTCTACTTGCTTAACAAGATGGCTTGTGGTTAGAGTCCACTAGTCTAATGAAATGGATTATGGTTTGAGTCCACTTGTCAAACAAAAGGCTTTTGGTTAGATTCCACTTGCTTAATAAGACGACTTGAGGTTAGAGTCCTCTTGCTTGATATAACATAAGTAAGTGAAAGGTTGGAGTCCTCCACTTCATGGTTCATGATTCGGTGCTTTGATTTGCATGTCATGGCTTTATTATCTTCTCAACACGATGTATATATATATATGTCTTTGTGTATAAATGTTGTGGCTTATGATGGTTTGACTTTGAATTGAATAATTCACTATTTTATCCTTACTTTAGAGTTAGATACTAGCATTCCAATCACTAACCATCTCCGAATGCTGTGTCCTCATACGACACAGGGGCCGGTGCTTCTTCTCCTCTTCTTATGCAATGATTAGGTGTTCGGGTGGTTTGAGTGTTGATATTAAAGTGGTGAACTTCCATACTTTGGAAGGCACATATTTTATGGCCTTCTTATCTTATGTTATAGATTTTTTTTGATTTGGTTTTGTCTATTATCAGGGGCTTGCACTAACATATTATTGACTTCGAATTGGTAGAGGCTTGTGGATGACTATGGACTTGGGTAGATTGGATGTTGTATATTGACATTAATGTATGGTTAGACATTTTTAAGTTATGTTTATTAGTCATGTCTCTTTTATAGTGATTATAGCTTTGGAGTTCATCCAAAATTTATGGTTTAATGTGATGGTTAGGTTGGGCTAATAAGGCAATATCCAGTCCTCGACGGGCTTGAGATGACCATATGATAAGGCTTGGTTTTAGGATATGTCCGACATCTTGGTGTTCTTCAAATGTAAGAAGGATCACGCCAATCACCTCAAAATTGTGTTGCAAACTCTTAAGGACCAAACATTGTATGCAAAATTTTTAAGTATGAATTTTGGCTAAGTACTTAGACATATTTGGGGCATGTTATTTCTAGTGAAGGGATCAAAGTGGATCCACAGAAAGTTGATGTAGTTAAGAAGTTGCCTAGACCCATAACTCCAACTGAAATTAGTAGTTTTTGGCCTTAGTTGGGTACTATAGTAGGTTTGTGGAAAGTTTTTCATCCATTGCTGCTCCACTGACAAAGTTAACTCAGAAAAAGTATAAGTTTTTGTGGTCTGATCCTTGTGAAGGTAGTTTTGAGAAGTTGAAAGTTAAGCTAATTATTGTGCTTGTTTTGAACCTACTAAAGGGTACTGAGGGGTTTGTTGTGTATTATGATGCATCCCGTATAGGACTGGTTTATGTTTTAATGAATCATGGTAAGGTTGTACACTACTCTTCTAGGTAGCTTAAGGTTCATGAGAGGAATTGCCGGACTCATAATCTAGAGTCGACGGCTGTGGTCTTTGCTTTAAAAATTTGGCGCCAGTATTTGTATAGGGTGTATGTGGATGGTTGTGGTCTTTTCTTTGAAAATTTGGTACAAGTATTTGTATGGGGTGCATGTGGATATTTATTCAGACCATAAGAGCTTGCAGTATGTGTTTATGTAGAAGGAATTAAATCTAAAATAGAGGTGGTAGTTTGAGCTACTTAAGGATTATGAAATGAGTTTATACTACTATCCAGGTATAGCTAATGTTTTTACTGATGTTCTTAGAAGGTCGTCTACATGGAGCTTATCTCACATTGAGGAGGAAAAAGAGGCGTTAGTGAAGGATATTCATATATTGGCTAACTTAGGAGTTTTTTTGTTGGACTCTGAAGATGGAGAAGTGATTTTTCAGGAAGTAGTTAAGTCATCTCTTGGTGCTGAGGTTAAGGATAAATAGGTTATGGACCTCATACTTATACAAATCAAAGATGATGTGAGGAAGCAAGAGGTTATGACTTTTAAGATTGGGGGAGATGGCATCTTGAGGTATCAATAAAGGTTGTATGGTCCCGATGTAGATGTGATATGGGAAAGGATTTTGATCGAAGATTAGGATTCCAGGTATAAATTTCATCTAGGTTCGACCACAATGTATCATGACTTGAAGGAAATCTAATGGTGGAATAATATGATGAAGGATGTAGCAAATTTTATTCCTAAGTGTATGGTTTATCAGAAAGTCAAGGTTGAATATTTGAGAGCTGGTGGCATGTCCCAAGAGATAGAATTGTCCATGTAGAAGTGGGAGATGATTAATATGGATTTTTTCATCGGTTTTCCGCAGTCTCACAATCAGTATGATTCTATATCGCTCATTGTAGATAAAATGACTAAGTCTTCTCATGTTTTGCCTTTGAGGAATAACTACTCCAGAGAGGATTATGCCAAGTTGTTCATTCAGGAAACAATTAAGCTATAGGGGGGTCGGTGTCCATCATTTCAAACCAAGGTATGTAGTTTTCTTTTTATTTCTGGCATTCTTTTCAAAAAGGTTTGGGTTACTCAGGTGAACCTTATCACTACTTTTCACCCTCACATGGATGGAAAAGTAGAGCATACTATTTAGACATTGGAAGATATGCTAAGATCATATTTTATTGATTTTAAAGAAAGTTGGGTTGACCATTTTCCTCTTATTGAATTTGCTCACAACAACAACTACCATTTTGGTATTCAAATGGATCTTTTTTAGGGTCTTTATGGTAGAAGGTACAGGTCTCCTATTGTATGGTTTGAGGTGGGTGATATTAGATTGTTTGGTCCTAACTTGGTTCACTAAGCCATAGAGAAGGTGAAGGTAATTAGAGAAAGACTTATGAATTGTCAAAGTCGACAAAATTCTTATGTGGATGTGAGCAAAAGGGAGTTGGAGTTCGAAGTAAGTGATTGGGTGTTCTTGAAGGTTTCTTCTATAATGAGTCATGGGATTCGGGAAGAAGAGGAATCTCAGTCCCTATTACATTGGTCCGCACTGAATTGTATGGAGAATTAGGAATGTTTCTTATGAGTTAGATTTACTAGCAAATTTGGCCTCAATTCATCCCATTTTCCACATGCCCATGCTTAAGAAGTGCATGGGTGACATTTCTTTGATAGCGCCTGTTGAGGATGTTGGCGTTACGAGTTCAATATCTTATGAGAAAGGTTTGGTTAAAATATTTGATAGGCAAGTTCATAGAATAACGACAAAGGATATAACTTTGGTAAATGTTCTTTACATAAATTAAAAGGTAGAAAAAGCTACTTGGGAATCCGAAGAAGATATGAAAGCCAAGTTACCCATTCTTGTTCCCAATGTTGGATGAAAGAGCTTAAGGTATGAATTTCATTTCCCTCTTATCGTATTTTGAATTTGTCCTTGGATTCTACTATGTTCCTTCTATTATCGTTCTAAAAAATGTCCTCACTCCTCATTAGGGGATGAATAATTCAAAAAGAGGGGATAATGTAAGACCTCATAAATATTTTGATCATTTTATTTTTGACCCTCCCAGGTGCGTAACATTAATTTTTGACTTGAGTTATGATGAGGTATGTTAAAAGGGTGTTTTGGAAAATTTTAGGAATTTTCGAAAGGGGTTTGGGTCATTTTGTTATCCTGAGGCAGTGAGGGTACACAATAGTGGCGTGCCACACCATGTAGCTTCCACGATAAGAGAGTGGAAGGTTGGCTACCCTCCATGATAGCGTCGTGCCATGCTTCTATGTTAATTTCATCTATTTTTTGTTTTTTCACTTAACTTGAGGTATTTTTGGTCTTTTACCCCTTAAACGACTTTAAAACACTTAGATGACCCCTTTTTCTTCTGTTATAAAGATCAAACATCTCTTTTCTCTTCAATAACTCCCAAACCAAGAAATTTTAAGGGTTTATAATAAATTCACCATTTAGTTAGATGAGAAATTAACCTCCGTACAGGAGCCCAAGTTCCTTTTGGACAGTGATGTCAGGAGGTTGTGCACTAGGGAGATTTCTATAGTTAAGGTTTAGTGGAGTCATTTCCCAGTAGAAGAGGCTATTTGGGAGATCTAGATCGAGATGCGAACCCAGTGTCCTCACCTTTTCGAGACTTTAGGTATATCCTAATCCTTAACTTTCACAGATAAAAGTTTCTTTAGTAGTGGCTATTGTAATGACCCTTTAGGTTATTTTCCATATTTCTTCTTTTTTTTTTTCACCAATGGAGCTTCTCTATAACTACCCAATACATTTATGACTTACTGGAATTGAAAGTGCAGTTATCGGGAAGTTCCTTTGTTTTTAGATCATTTTTCCTATTTGAAGTCTTCATTGGTTTCAAATCGCCACCAGCCAAAAAATTTAGTAAAACAACCTAAAATGCTAATTTCGACTATTTCAGCAGCTCCGGGATATTGATTTTAGTCTAGGTGGACCTTTTGTGGCACCTGGCTCATTTCATCCTATTAGTCAGAAAGTTTAGAAAATGGAAAATGTGTGTGGGACCCATATTTTGGTTAAATGACCTTCGATGGAAATTTTAATTGTTCCATCAGTCTCAAACATTAAATTTGGTATGGTTACATAGTTCGTTTGCATATACAAGATTCTCAAAAAATCTCGAGGCTTGGCAGAGTCTTGAAAAGTTCTAAGTCTATTGTTATTTTACTGTGCATCACAATCGCGAGCCAAGGTTCATGATTGTGACACCCTGGAAGGCCTTAAGTGTCTCAATTATGGTGGCATATCACGATCGCAATTCACTGGTGAGCCAAGATGCTGCGATCGCGAAGGTTGGGTCGCGATAACAGGACTCGAATACCTGGGACAGGTAAAATTGTCCATTTTATCCCAATCATGCTCATTGTTCACCCAATCTCTTATGACTAAAACCCTAATTAGAGGGAAATATTAAAATTTAGGCTTGTGGGTGATCTAGGAGCTTGGCTAACATCTATTTTTATGATTTTCCTTTAATTTATGGTAAGATTCCACCCTTTTCATGGTAAAATTTCCATTTATTCTTCAAAAATTGCGAAACCTTTGGAGATTAATTTTATCCCCAAATTAGCTTAGATTCCACACATTTTAGGGCAATAATTCCTTGAGCATGTGCGAACGTTGGGTTGGTTTCAAAAATGTTATTTTTCATAAATAGGACCCACATGGGATTTTGGGTGATTTTTGGATCCAAAGCACAATGGTGCAATATGGGTATCATTATTCTCGTATTAATGAGTATAATGTAATTTTGATAGCTTGTCATCTTGCAGAAGCTTCTTAGAAAGGAAAAATAGTGATTTAATAGATCTTTTGAGCTTTCTTCGGCGTCGAGGTAGGATAGGTTTTACCCCTTGTTAGATTAAGCTAATTCATAGCATATTTATGATATTGTGTTAGATTCAGGATGGATTTTAGGTTTTAGTATGATGAATTGAAATGCTTTGTGTTAGTTGGACCATTTAGGCTAATAAAAAAATCATAAATTAGGTGTAATTGACCTAGTTGCTCATGTTTTAGGTAAATTTACTATCTTAGGAACAAGTGTGTATTTTTTAACATCTAAAAGTGAAATTAGATACCTTAAGCCTAGTTCTGGTTGAATTTGCCTAAGATGTAACTTCGAGGATTAGAAGTAAGCCTTTGACCCATCTAGGCTAAGGCGCATGTTAGCTTTTGTAGACCTTTATACGCTTGTTAGATTCTCAGAAATTCTTATTGAGGTAATATTGAGAAACCTTGACACTTGATGAATATGTTGGTTGATTTGAGGGTTGATTCCTATTGATTATGCTATTACTTATGCTAATGATAATACTATTGATTACATTGATTATATATATTACTGGTTCAACTCCGGCTATAAGTTTATTTACTGTTTCAAGTTTGACTATTGATTATAATTACTAGTTCAAGTCTGGCTATTAATTATACTTATTGATTCAAGTCTGACTATTAATTATATTTACTGGTTCAAGTCCAACTATGGATTATATTTAGCAGTTCAAGTCTGGCTATTAATTTAACTACCTATTCAAGTTCGACTATTGATTATATTTAGCAGTTCAAGTACGTCTATGGATTATATTTATTGATTCAAGTCTGGCTATTGATTATATATACCTATTCTAGTCTAAATATACATATTATGCTATGATAATATACTTATTATGATATGATGATATCGGGGTGTAAGATTGAAATAACAATTTGGTTAAGTTTGAAAATGTGAAATGGTTATAGTCTGATATGATATAAATAGATTCTAGTGAAATAATAATTAGTTAATAACTATTGATTAATTGATAAATTATGAATATAGACAAGCAATAGTTATAATGTGGCATGGCTTGGACGAATTCCAATTGTATTATGAGATTTGATAAATGACGGTGGTGGATTATGCTATCTAGTTTGTACCTTCCAAGATTGTGGGGACTTACGATGGGTTATTTACTTTTCTGCACCAATTGTCGTATGAGAGCCAGTGTTGTAGTTATGATTGCATGTGTTGATGTTTTATGTTATGTTATGATGGTATTCTGGTTATCTATTTATTAATGTATAGTGATGTTGGAGATATTTCAGGTTTGTTTAATTACCTTGACTTAGTATGTTATGTTGCATTCTATTATTCTTATATTATGATTTAGCTCAGTCGGTCGATGATGCATACTAAGTAACAATTTTTTTGGTACTCATACTACACTTCTGTACCTTTTTGGTGCAAATTCGAGTACTAGTTGCCACCATTGAGTAGTGCTCATGCGACGTTGATAACTGGAGATAAGGTGAGCTCTTAGAGTTAGAGTCACCCGTTTCCTTCTATCTTTCTATATTTAGTATTTAGTTTTGAGATTGATGTATTGACTATTCTAGATACTTGGGTTGTATTATTGTACTAGATGCTCATGTACTAGCTCTACTAGGTCGTGGGATGGTTTTATGTAGTGACTACCTTTAATCTATTTCTATTGTCTTGTTTATTTATTGTGATGGATTGCTTATTAGGCCCTTCTAGGGGCATTTCCACCAAGTTAATACATTTTTTTAACTCTGGGTTACAGTTTGGCTTATCTACTGGCGGGATAGAGTAGGTGCCATCATGACTCATAAAATTAGGTCATGACAGTGTCCTTAGCATTTCCTCGATACATGCGGCTAACATGGATTAGGTCCCTTTCGGCAGGGAGAGTTGGAACCATATAGCTTGTGGGTGCCTTTAGGACGGATCAAGCTATATAGTTTAGGCTAATGTTTTAAACTATCATGATAATTGACCCTTGTCCTTATCTCAATATCCTATTTATATTTATAAACATTATGCGTGTAGTTTATAACTGGATTTTGGTAAATGCATTATTTTGTTCCTATTTCTAGAGTTACATGTCATTGCTCGCCTTACTGACCATCTCCGAATGCTGTATTATTACATAATGTAGGTTTAGAGGACTTTTCTATTGCTCCTGTGCAACGTTAGGTGGTTGGGTACTTTTATTGATCGTCTGTGATGTGGTATGCCTCCATCCTTCGAAAGGCCATGTCATTTTGTTGTTCTTTCTTTATTGTCTTAGTACTTTTGGATTCCTTTTGCATAGTCGAGAGCATGTCCCGACTTAGTTGGTATTTTTCGTTTAGAGCCTTTCCTGGACAATGTTGTGATGTTTTGGATGTTTTGTTTTGAATTCAATATTTCTTTGGGTTTATATATATTTCATAGACTTCTTTGATTTTTGCTACTTACATTTATATGCTCTTGAGGTAAGGGTAAGGGGGTTGTCTTTAGACCATGGTGGGCTTGAGATACTTGTCACGGCCAGTCCTGGTTTTGGGTCATGATAATAACATACTCTTCTACTCATTAACCTAGCCCACTTGGATGCTAAACTTTTGGAAGAAGCTAGCTGCAACAAGAATGATGTTTTCTTTTCTTCATGCCTTGGAATAATCAATAATCTCAAAATCAATTAATAAAAGAGTAATTAAATAATTACTCCTAAAACAAATATCTTGGAGATTCAAACCCACTAATTCTACCTTTAATTCAAGGTCAATATTATTCCCCAAAGTCAATTAGCCGTTGACTAGCTGTTTTAAGCTTAACCCATCTCCATTAATGGAGTTTTTATGCTAAAGGTCTCATCTTTACGAAATTTAAGGTTACTAACCATCAAAATTCATAACCTTGTTCATGAAATTCATGTTAGGAATCTTTAATTTATAGTTTAGAATCATCTCTAGATCCTATTAAAAACACACATGAGTTTCCCCCCAAAAATCCACCATTAAAGGTCTTTCTAAGGATTCTAAGATGTTAAAGGATTAAAAGATGAAAAAACTAATGGAAAAACTTATTTAAACAAAGGACTTTCACATTAAGATTTGGGAAATCACCTCTCTAGGGTTGGAGAATGAAATTTTGAAATTTTTACACCTTAAACACCGTTGAATCTGATTTAAATACCAACCGAATTTCACTATAGTGAAAGTCCCATTGCAGCTTGGATAGTGCACAGTAAAATAGTAATAACTTCTTACTCTAAACTCAGATTGACAAATGGTTTGTTGCGTTGGAAAGAGGGCTCAAAGATAGAGTCGTTTGAAGTTGACCCTAATAGAAACTTATATCGAAACTCCATCGGAAAGAAAGTCTTTAAACTTAACTTTGTGTTAGGAATATATGACAACATTAATCCATACATAAAGAAATTTCATACCCAAGTATTGATACTAGCACTCATGAACAATTAAATTCATCGGGATTAAGTCTATCTAGACACAACTAAGGATTTAAATCTTAGCAAAAAATTTGAGGTGACACAATAATAAAATGACGGCTATTTTGGGATCAAGTTAATATTGAGGAATGAAAAATATTTTTTTTCAAGAATTTATTATGGATAATTTAGTAACAAAGTAATGGATCATTACAATCAGATACAAAATTATCATCAGTTCATCCCCGAACAGACACTCGACGGAGAGAAGCACGAGATTGGAATTAGAGAGTCATTACTAAAAATATTGCTTATATTGCACCCTATTCACTTACTTGATATCCTTATCAATCAACCTACATTCTATACTCAATCATTCTATCAAAGCTTTTCAAAATACGATGATGCGGAGACAAACGTTTACGCACTAATCACTTATTCTCCTTTCAAGCCAAGTGGACCCTATATTACTAACACCAGTTTATGGTATAGAGGGACATCACACTTAGAAACGCACAAGGGTAGGTTCATTTATTGTTTTACATTACTGAATGTTTATTATAAATTTCACTAACTCCTAACCACCTTAAATTCACCCCACACAACAAACATATGAGCTAGATCAAACGAAACCAATCGGTTAGAGGTCCTTAACAGTCTCATTATCTGCATCATATTTTAGACAAGTTATCAATCGAATTCCTTAGGTATCAACAACCTTTACTAATTCTTTACTCTTTCATTTAAAACTTATTATTTTGCCAAACATTAAGAATCCAATCATATAAGAAACTCAAAGATAATATCAATTAGCAATCCTCATAAGAAACCAATTACAGTTTCAAATAAGATCATCGTACAAGAATTTAAATAAAGTCTCAATGATTGGAGCATATAAAAATCCCCACATAAACACAAATAACCAAACCACACAAGGATCCATCAGCAATATCATCAACAAGAGCCTCTCGTTAAGGATAACACATATCATCCCTGTCTTTTGTTCATGTCTTTTTCATTAACTTTCCTTCACATCATGTTATCATATCATCCTCTCAATTCTAATGTCTTCATTTTCATCAATATAATAGTACTAAAAAAGTAAGCATAATAGAATTACTAGTTTCACAACAACAAAAAATTAAATAATCCTATCACAATTATCAACAAAAGAAGCTTTGTCAATTTTCATCAATGAAATTCAAAAAAAAAAATTCACAACAATGATAATAATCTAGCAGCCCAAGTTCAGCCAAATATCAAACACAAGCAACCAAATAAGTTCACTATCATCACAAGTGTTTACCTATTAATAATAACCTTTAGCCCTTATTAATAGATACCAATTGGAATCTCCTAGACTTTATTTCAAACTTACTAAGATACCAATTGAAATCAACTACATTCCAATTGAGCTTTGTTGAGATACAAATTAGAATTGTCTAGATAACAATTGTATCAAACCTAATAATCAAATATTAGGATGGCACGATGGATACAATGAAAGTGAAATGACTTCTCCTTGCCTCATAGCCTTTCAAAGATTGGGTGTTGGGCCCTACACACTAATTAGCAAAACTTTAGTTGACATTGCTCTTGTACTTGTGGAACCAGTGAATCTAGTCTTTGACACTAATTGTCATGACCCAAACTAACGGGCCATGAGAGCACCTACACTATGCTAAGTGGCTGGGAGAACCCTTATTACCCAACCAAAAATATGTGGAAGACTTTTATTTTTAAGAGAATACTGAATTAAATATAAAACAATTAAATACCAACAAATAAACTTTTCATAAACTTCTTACAACTGTCCTTCACTACCATAAGACCTAGTTAGACATGTATAAGAGCTACCTATTATAGAATAAACTTTCAATAAAATAAATAACTAGAAAGGAAATGCAAAAGTTAGGGCTGAATATCGCCATCCATATAGTAATTATAAACTAATGCATTTATTCAACATTCGAAAAAGAAAAGTAGAATAGTAGGGTCATTACAAATACATTGTTATGACTCTAACCAAGGCCTGGACATGATAGGTATCCCAAGTCCACCGAAGAACTGAGACCACCTCCTTTGACTAGTCAACACAAAACATAACACCTAACATCAACTGAATTCCAAACATATAAAAAGATAGGAAATTAATAAACTCAAACACAACTAAGAATGTCAACATCAATACCCAATCCATAGTAATATCCGCAAAGCCTCTACTAATCCAAAAATAACCAACGTCAGGACATACCCCTAACACTAATAATGACACTGACATTGTTAATGTGAACTTTTTAATTCTTATTTATGAAAGAATACAGATGGAATGATTAAGTCTTTCAGAGAATGAAAGCTTAGCACTTCACCAAAAATAATTGACGAACTGAGCCAATCCACCTAACACTGCATAGAAAAAGTAGGATTGCTTTCGGACCCTTTATCGTGTAAGGATACATTATTCGGAGACGGTTAGTAGGTTGAGCACTAGAATATAACTTAGGGATAAGAATAAAGTAATGACAATTCAAAATCTAGTTCATGTCAATGTACATGTTCACATACGTGTGTGCATACATATATACTTATATAAAATGCTGGGATATAGAACAAGGCTTAACTTGTATTTTTTAGATCTTAACCTAGGCTGTGTAGCTTAACCATCATATATCTACACCCACGGGCTATATGGGCCCTAACTGTCACTATCTGTTTGAGCCCTAGTGCGTGTAGCCACACAAATTAGAGAATAATCTTATATATACGCACGGGGGAGTCAAACCTCCTAACCAAACACTGAGGTGACTTAAGCACCCGATCATGTAATGTATTATAGGGGACTCAAACCTCCTAATTATATAATAAGGTAGACTTAAACCACCTATTCATAAGCAAAAGGACTCGAAAACCAGGTCATTTAGACCCCTGCACTGACAAATGCAGTTCATAATATTGGTCCCTTGGGACCGGCACTTTCACAACCCAGCTACACAACCCTCTTTTAAGCCCGATTAAAACATTTATCACATATTCCCATTTATTGAACTATAATTTACATTTAGTCATACATTGTTGGTATCGTCTTACCAACTACACTTGCAAGGTAGTATCAACATGCCATTTAATTCCATTAACTCGGGATAACAACTCCCTTTGTTTATCAATAGAAACCATCATGTTTCAATAACCTCTTTACATCTTCCAATTGTTCTGAAAGTAGTTCCATACAATTTTACTCATAGTCAAGACCACTTCCACAAAATTTATGTTGGGGTTATTACCAATTCAATTATCAGTATTTACAAAATTTGGGAAAATCACCATCCCCTAGTTTATTCACCATTTCTATGTATCAAATTGATTTCAAAACCATTGTTTAAAACATAAACAAAGCATATGCAAACATGAAACATCACATAAACAACAATCATTCAAAACCCTCAACCTATGTGCCAAAATCAACATCAAAGCCACATGGAGAACTATTTAAGAGACATGATTTCAAAAAGTAACAGTTCAGAAAGAGTAACATGCCTGAAGGTTTCTTAATTATGGAGAAAAGACCCTAAATTGACCCCTAGATGCTCAACCGTGAGGAAACTCTAGTTTGCTTTTCTTAAGAGAATTTGATAGAGTAAAGAGGGTTTTTGATTTATTAAAGTTTTAAAGTAATACCCCAAAGGTTTTTTATGGACGTAGGGGTCTAAGTGGGTAAAGAGGAAATGTCCAAATTACCCCTAAAGTAAGAGATTGAAAATTTGTTGCCCAGTCGCTATGGGTGACCTTACGAATCGTAGGGTTACCCAATGACTCATGGCCCTTAGTCGTATGCTGGATAGTGTCCAAGGCCATCAAAACTAGTCTAGTTATGAAAGGACCATATGACTCTTAAAGAGTCCATACGACTCATTACATTCTAGTCATACTCAAGATAGAACACCTTGGGCATCATACTAGTTTGGGTGCGAAAGAGGGTATACAACTTATAATGACTATTTACGACTCGTTACCTTAAGTCATCACCAAGGCAGCAAATCAGACAAAACTCACTACAAACCCTATGATTTGAGTCCTATGACCCATCAAGACCCCTTACGACTCATAGGGCGAGTCATTTTCAGGACACTAAGTTCAAAAAAGTAGAATTTGATATGTCCAATACCTGGGGCATTATATTCTTTTTCCCTTTTGGATCATTCATCCTAAAATGATGGGTTAAGGCATCCATTAGCATGATTTAATGCATAAACACACCCACACTTACCTGTAATAAAGACAGAAAACAAAGATATTAAGGAATGCAATTTCTTTTGACAATGTCAGAAAACAAAGATGGTAAGATTAACACATTTCTTAAACATGAGTATCCAGAATGGGGAACAAAAATGGGTATTAGGACCTCACGTCCTCTCCAATTTCCCAAGAAGTTTCCTCCACCCTAAATAAAGCATATAGTAACCCGTACATAAAACTTTATATTCCTTCCTCGTTAAAATTTGACTCAAAGTTAAAGGTGCTAGCGTAAGTTGTGGGACCCTATACTTCACCGTCTCTAATATTACTACCCTAAATTTTCTTGCTATCATAAGGGTTTCACCATATCTCCCCTTCTTAACTATTTCCCATAACGAAGGTTTATCTTATTCTTCTATCTTCATCTATAGCCTTAGCTCGAGTAGCCACCGCTAAATTTTTCACATTAAAGAACGTCCACTCCCCTATATATAGCACTTTTACACTTCCATAGCCACTACAATACTATCGAAAGGAGAGTCACTATAGAACTAGAGTACCAGCCTCAAGGATGGGAGGGTTATTTCTCAATTATGATTCCTATCAGCAATTATGATTCCTATCAGTCATTCTACTAAAAGTGAGACCTGAGAAATGAAACACGGGATACTAAGAACAAAACACTTTGTAGTATCCACCTAGATCATAAGTAAAGGGTTGTTCCGATATCATTATAACTTAGCTTAAGTTCTTCGATCTGGGCACAGTGAGAAACACAAGTGTATACATCATGGGTCATAAAGCATAAAGCTGAGATTGTATATTTATGAAGTCGGAAAAGTTTTCCTGCTTGATACTATTCCCTCTCATTATAAAGACTAAGAATGGTTGCAAGTTTGCATATATAGGGTCACTTTAGGCTGGGACATGACATAAAATGAATCGATAGAAAATAGAACATATAGTTCCTTAGAACCAAGCATAAAGTGAGACATGAGTTTATGGGCATAAGCTACTTAGAGAAATCAAACTTTAGGAATGGGCACAATTTGAATGTACAAGACATTGGTAGAATGCCCTCATTCACAACACAAGAGGAAATTTATAAAATAAGAGTAAATTTAGCATGACTCTTCCCTAAAACTCTCCACCATGAGAAAATTTTAAGTTTATTTGTGGTTCACCATCTCTCATTGATAACTGTAATATTAAACACTACCCTCCAGAGATACTCTTCTTAAACATTGATAGCCGCTATAGCTATCACCCTTTGAATCACACCCTCCTGAGCAATCACATCCATACTAAAATATCAATAGCATGAACTAGGTACACCTGGTATTTGCATACTTGAAATCTCATCTAACAAAATACTAAATGTGGCTCGTATAATATTATCAAATTTATACTTTTACCCACCTAATGACTTAACCCCATTTCATCACTTCAACTGTAGACCTCTGGTATGTATCACAATTACCCACTCCACTATTTTATGCATCATCAACCTCAGCTCTTCCATATATCTCGTCAAGCTTACCAATTTACTCCCATAAAACTTGCATCGCTATCCTCGATCCAACATCCTTTTTAGTACAATCAACATCTAAAGTTCAAGCTTAATGTTTAGCAATAATCATGCACCACTAACGAAGTACCTTGCATAATATACTATTCAGGCCACACAAAGAGGTTACCCTAAATTCTTTATTCAACTCCCAATAATCTTTGCATAACCAGAGAGAACCATCTTTCTTATGTACAAAAAGGATGGGAGCACCCCACGAAAAATTACTAGGGGGGACAAACCTCTTATCAAAAAGATATTTCAACTGCTCCTTAAGTTCTTTCAACTCAGTTGGACTTATTTTATAAAGAGAAATAGGATAGGGTAGGTATTCAGAAGAAGTTCAATCCCAAAATAAATTTCCCTAATAGGAGGTCTACCAGGAAAATCATCAGTAAAGACCTCAGGAAATTTTATTTACCACGGGAATGGACTGTAAGGAGGGACCTTCAAAATTAGAATTCTTAAACCAAATAGGATGGTATAGATATCACTTGGAAACTAATTTTTAGGCTCTAAGATATGAAATAAACCTTCCCTTAATCACTAGGGAACTACCTTCCCACTGAATCACCAATTCATTTGAGAAATGGAAACTAACCTTTTGGGCTCTACAATTAAGAGAGGCATAGCATGAGTGAAGTAAATCCATTCTGAAGATCACATCGAAACCCAACATGTCTAACTCTATCAAATCCACCAAAGTCTCTCTACCGTGAATAGACATCACACAACCCCTATATATTTTTCTAGCTATAATGAGTCATTCATCGAGGCAGACACAGAAGAAGGGTGTAAAGGCACTCAGGACTGAAACCAAAATAACTCACCACATAAGGGGTCACATAAAAAAGGGTAAATCCCAAATCAAGCAAACAATATACATTGCAAGAAAAGAGTGATAATGTACTAGTAATAGCATCAGGAGATGCCTCAAATTCCTGATAGGTGTCAAGAGCATAAAGATAATTTTGACCAGTGCTGGTACCAAAAGTAGCATCCTTTGGTGCAAATATCGAAAAACTAGAAATCGGGATCTTATTAGCTCTAGTAGCAACACTAAAAAAAGGAAAATATCACTGCATAAGACCAGACTGACCATAGTTAAAGAAAAAATTCCTCCCCTTATTGTAATAACTGATTAGTAGTGAATTTACCACTCATTTGTACTCAACATTCATGCATATTACTATATTTTGAATAAATACGTAAGACATACTTGTTATTAAATGCACTAATATCCTTATTTTGTAGGCATATAGGTTATGAGAAGGAAATATGTGGATGAAAGTTGAAAAAGATCAAAAAGGAGAGAAGAAGTGCAGCTAGTAGATCTGGAGCAAAACACGATCACAGTTACCCCAATTGTGGTCTAATGCTACAATCACGGCCAGTTAAGACAGGTTAGGGGACCACTATCATAGTGATATTAACATATTCACGGTTGACACGATCGCACGTAAGCTGCCGCAATCTCAGACTAGTGGAATTATGCCCATGGGCAATTATGTCATTTTGGTCACCCAACCCCAAAGTCCATTTAAGGCTCAAAACGTATTTATACTAGGGCATTTCCATCGTTCCATAATCCTCCCACCCATTCTTGGTTTAGGGTTTTGTAATTTTTTAAAGCTTGAAGCTTAAATTTACACTAATTAAGGCAAGAGTTAATTAGAGGAACTCTAAATTGTAGATTTGGCTTTATCTATTGAAGATTTATTTGAATCTAAAGTATGATTTGTTCCCTCTTTATTTTTCTTATAAATAACTTTAACGGATATATTGGTATATTTATTTTCATTATCCTTATGATGTGCTAGATCTACCTCTTGGGGTTATGCTGTATTAGGGCGCAATTGTGTGTGGGTTGTGATGTATTTGTGTATATTCTAGTTGGTTTATTATGGTTTCTAATATTTCTTGGTTAAATTGGTTTGGATTTATGGGTGAAATCCCCAAATACCTAAAATGGTTTGATGGGTGAAAATCCCAAGCTCTTGATAGCTAAAACCATCTTTAAAAGAGAAATTTGGGTGAACTTCTGGAACCCACATCATCTTTGAAAAAGGGATGTGGGAACCAAAGCAATAGTAGATAATTTATAGGCATAGATTGCTAATTCTTTTCATTTTAGACGTAAGGGTGATTATCAGGTTAACTATACCATGGGTATCATCCTAGAAATAGGGATACCCAATTGAGGTATTAGGTGGCTTTAATTGACACACTCATTAGGTACTCAAAAGGGTCAATGAGTGATATCTTTATGACTTTATTGACAAACTATCCTCGAGGAATTTCAACCTATTCGACCACATCATCACGATTAGATTTTGCACCGAGTTATCACGTTCCCATATATAACTCACCCCTAGGAAAGCATAGTCCCAAGATTCGTGCCTAATTGATTACACTCTAATTATTCTTAGTCTCGAATTAGTCCCTTAGAAGCCCAAGAATTACCTTCATATTTGAAAATATTGAAAACCCCTAAACCATCTTATACCATAGGTTTGAACTTAGTGAGAAACTATTATTTTGAATATACTCAATTGCCACTCACATTGTTCCTCGTGGATTTAATCCTGACTCTTAGTTGGGTAAACATATTGACAATGACAGCTTTGCACTTAAATTAATGTGTAAGTTGAGCGTTATCAAATATGGCACCGCTGCCAGGGAATCATTTGGAATATTGAGTCAGTTTGGAATTTCAGCTTACTTGTTTTGGTTCAAACTGGTAAATAGTTGTTTGTTATTTTTATTTGTTTCTTGTGTTAGGTATATTTTTAGTTTTGTTTTCTTATCACTATGGCATCTTGGGACAAATATGATTTTGGTGGTCGGAAATCTTATCTTGATAGCCCATGTCCATATTGTGGTGGACCCCACTTTTGACATGATCGTAGATATGCTCCCTGTAAAGAGATGTGTGCACTATCTTAATCCTATTAGGAGTATGATTGTTCTTTATGTGGTGTTCAAGATGGACATTAGAGTGATTGTCCAAATACCCCTTCCCCTCGTTATACTAACCTAAATACTAGTTCATCTTATGAGCTTGATAGGTCTTATGATGAAAAAAGGAAAAACAATATGCAAGATACAATGGTGTTGAAGCAATGCTTCAACTTATCTTAGATCAAGTAGAAACAATGTGGGATAAGATACAACTCATACATTAAGACATGGGGATATATAAAGAGAAAATCCAAAGGATAGAAGAAGTAGGTAAGAAGGCTAACCTTTCAAACACCATGAGTATGCCCACTCTCCTAAATAAGCTTAATGTTGAAGAATCCTCGGTGATTCCCGAAACAACAAATCCTAATATAGTGGAAATGCCAAAGTTGAAGAAGTGGTACTAGAGTCAAAAGAAACACCTAAGAAAATCTCTTATGAAAACTCTAGTCCATCTTGAGGTGAGGTTGCTAATAGGGATGCAATTTTGAAGTTAAGGGATAGGCCTCATTCAAATAATTTTTCAATGTTGTGATTAGTGGATGTGATGAGAGTCAATCCACCTAAGCCAATGACAAATATTGGGAAAAAGGAGAACCATCTCTATATTTTGGAATTTGACATTCCAAAAGCACTCATGCAAACTCTACCATCTAAGACCAAGGATCTCAATTACAGATGTACAACTAGTGGTCTATTAATGATCCCATATTTACCCAAGGATTCAAATTGGAAATTTAATGTGAAATTGGGTAAAAAGTCCAAGTCTTCAAAGTGGTGTGATAGAACATGTATCATTCTACTCTTTTATTTGCCCAAAGTACCTTAGAGATGTCTTAGTCAAAAGTTGGGCAAACGAGTTAAGTCTTCCAAGTGGAGACATAAATAAAAGATGATGAAAGTCGAGCCATGATAATAAATAAGGCACTTAATGGGAGGCAACTCATCATTTTCATGTTTGCTCTATATACTTTTGAATAAGTCACATAATTTTGATGTTTTATAGGTGCTTTGGACAGTTTTGAGGCCAAAAAAGGGGAAGACCAAGCTTAGAAGTGTAGCAACTATGCAAAAAAATAGGGCAAAATAGAGGAGAAGATGGCCTCCATTACCGCGATCTCACCAGTCATGTCGCGATCATGTCACTATGCCCAGCTTTCAACATGGTTATCAATGCAGTTTTAGGGAGACCTTTCACCCTCTTTATACTTTTGTATTATGTAGTGAGGTCACTACAAGTCTTTTATTTGGGGGTGTGTGTCCCTTCCCTTATGTGAGTTCATGATTGGATTGCAATACTTAACTTAGTTACGTGATGCATGGAAATTTTGTGAAGACAATTATTTTTATTGTCTAGTTTTCTAATTCTCTTAATAATGATGTTGGAAGATCCTTTCCCTATGATAGATTCAGTGACATCATTCTTAAGGGAAAATCATCGTGACTAGGTTTTGAGCCAAGGAATGAAGGGAAAGTCTGAGTACCCATAGCATTAAGGTCATAAATGCAAGGGAAGTCTAAGTACCTATGGCATTTTGGATTTTGGACCGTACTTATATCTATGGTGAAGCCTGGGTATCCATATGTTGTGCCCGTATGAAAGCCAAAATGTGAGATGAAGGCTTATGTTGGTGCCATAATAAGAAAATTATGCTTGATGCAATTGCAAAGCAAACATTTCCCTCCATCCAAAATTTTTCAGAAATCAAGGGCATGGACATGAGCGACCTTGTAATGTGACTTATTCTCTTTTTATGACTAAAAAATTTTGTATTGTAAGAAAAATTGATAGATACTCTATATTTGCCTCTAGTGGGAGGTGTAATTGAGCCCCCTTTGCGAGTTTGCATTCTATGTGCAGTGAGTTTATTTGTCTAAATCCAATGTATACTTGTTCCATCTAGAACTTGACCCATTAGTCTTTTAAGGCTAATTTTTGATTATACTTTGTTGGTGAGATGATCTTAGTCCATCTTTTTGAACTTAGAAGTCCACTCTAGCCTGAAAGTCCTACCCGTACATAGATGTTACCCCTAGTCACCCACTTTGAGCCTTTGGACCTTTCTTTGGCAAACATATTGCAAGTTGTGAGCCTTTTAATTCTTATCCCTCTTTTATACCCTATCCTCCTTGGATTTACAAATGAAAATTGAGGATAAAAGCCTAAGTTGTGGGTGGTGAAGATTGGAAGAGGTAACTTTGGGGCACAAAGTCATACGTGAGTGCCTAAGAGTTTAAGCATTGAGAAAAAAAGTATAAGGAAAATAAAGGATCCAACAAAGGACATAAATGCACGAAGTGTTCAAGGAAAAGAAATGAAAAAAAATGGGTGAACCAAGGAAATAAAAGTAGACACTTTTGTAAAGTAAAGATGTGTCCCATAGTCAAATATTGGATGGAAGAGTGTCATGTAAATGTTCAAGGAGGGTGTAGCCATATGTTCCTAAATTATATCCTACCTTACCACAAACCTACGTTACAATCTCAACAAGCCCTTTGAGATCTCCGACCAAGTGTATTCATTATAGTGGCTATTGAAAATTAGGGCAAGCTTATGGCATGGTACTTGTTAACATAGAGAATTTTTTTGAGGGAGATATTTTTGCACTTAAAATTCCTTGGGCAATTTTTTCACCTCACGAATAATAAGGAAAAAGGGGTATAATGTAGTTGAGGTCAAAGAGGAGCCATTTCTAGAGTATTAGTGTCTTCTACATGGTTTCTCTTTGAAGTCTTTTACATCCTTGTGAATTGCATTTGAAGTTGAGGGGTACTTTAAGAATAGCTTTGCCCATGTTTGAAGAATTATTTATGGTAGTACATAATCTATAAGTCATTGTGATCATTAGGGCATATAATTTGGGAATACATGCATTGTCACATGGTAAAAGACGGTGTTGCTTGATGATAAGAAAGGCCTTAAGTTGGGGGTGTTGATGAGTAGTGAATTTACCACTCATTTATACTTAAAATTCATGCACATTACCATGTTTTGAATAAATAAGTGATACATACTTGTGATTAAATGCACTAATATCCATATTTGGAAGGCGTATATGTTATAAGAAGGAAAGATATGGATGCAAGCTCAAAAGGATCAACAAGGAGAGAAAAAGTGTAGCTAGTAGACCTGGAGCAGAACAGGATCTCAGTTACCATGATTCCGGTGTAATATCCCATATTTTTCTTAGCTAAATTCAGCCTATAATGTATGTACAAGGGGCTTAGAACCTGAAAATTTAGCTAAGTGTATTGACTTAGTTTTTTTTGGGCCTCTTAACTTTGGTGTTTTTTAAAGTGACCTCTCGACCCCGAGACGTAAGCTTTTGAGTTGATTCATGTTTAGGGGTATAAGTATAATTTGGATGAGGTTTGGACCATGTTTGTATTTCCAAGATAGCAAGTCACCGCGATTGTGATGCATCGCTGTGGAGTAGCGATAGAGGTCTTGACGCATCACTGTGAAGGCTTAATTGGCATTCCAGTTACGTATTTTAATTTAAAAGGAGCAGTCTGATCTTTTCCCATGGTCCTAATTTGTAAAAACACGAGATTTATCACCAGATAAGGCATTATATGCCCTATTTCCAAAATTCCTATTCAAAATAAACCATAGCCATCACCCAAATTCATCAATTTCAACCATTATTTCTGCAAGAAAACTCAAAAATTCAAGCTTCACTACCCAAAAAGGATCAAGAACGTCAATTTTATTGCAAGATTAAAGCCTTAAGGTATGTTAAATGTTCATCCATGGGCCCTTTTCACCCATGGAGTCCAAGTAGCTCTTTTTGTGTTTAAATCATGAATTCACATGTTTGCAATGATTTAATTTCATGAAGCATTTGGGAATTTCGATTATTCATGATGTTTACAAGTATTTTTAGTTGAAAAGTAGCCTTTACACATTTAATGCATGAAATTCCATGTTAAATCCCCAAATATATGATTTTAGCATTATGATTATATTATTCCCACATGTTTCAATCATTGCCATGCCTAAGTTCATGAATTTCAAGTGTTTGATGAAATGTATAAGAGATGAATTTTAAGAAATGACTATTTATTATGCTTTTGAAGCTTTGGTATGCTTTTTACTATTAATGTTATCAAATCTTAGGTTTTTGAATACCTAAAATTTAGCTGTTTACTTAGTCTTAGTACTTTCAGAATAGTTTTTAGGAATGTATAGTATTATTAGTTTAGTCAGTTATCCTATCAGTTAAGTTTAGATCAGTTTAGTATTCCGAGTTAGTTTAGTTGGGAGTAGGATTTAGCACCAAGCAAACCCAGGGATGGGGGCTTACTTGCCAATAAGGTTATGACCATTAGTAATAGTCCGTGCATTATAGAACTATATAGCCAGCGTAGGTTAGAGAGGTTAACATGATAGTTGAGGGTTGACATATATCTCAATAGAGCACCTGCCAGTAGAGGGTGACTCTTTATTCCTTTGGGAATTCATTTCAATAGATCCACGCAGCTAGTGTTAGTACCTGTGGCACAATGACAGCCTTCCAACTGAGGTAACAGGTTGGAACCCAATTAGCTATTATTGGGGCATGTCGGTTAGATGATAGCTTCAACAGTCTCAGTCCAGTATTTCGTTTAGAGTTTAGTTTACGAATTCCTTGATCATGGAATACAATTATTAGTTGTTCAGTATCAGTATTTAAGTGCTTTAGTTAATAGACTATCCAGTATCATGTCATATGCTTGGTCATGCATTCTTAGATTTTACTGCTTTCTCGCATACTATATTATACATCAGTTATCTCAGGCTATTTATTCAGTCAGTTATTATTCACGCATATGAGCCATGCATATCATCCTAACCTCATTTAGCATACTAGTACATTCAAAGTACTGACCACATACTTGTTTTTTGTGCTAAGATATCTCATATTATATGTTCGGACGCTTAGGTTCCTAGCCATACCTAGATATCCTAGTGCACCAACACCTAGGGACCATTTTTATTTATTTTAGTGTTTTAGTTTAGTAGTAAGATGGATTTAGTTGGGACTTGTCCCATCAACTCCATAGTCAGTCAGTTAGAGGCTTTTAGACACTTATAGATAGTTAATCAGTTATCAGTTATTATTGGCAATCTTTACAGTATTGTTTTCATACATTTGTTTTTCAGGCATATTTGCTTAGAGATGATTTTAGATGTTTAAAACTTATGGCGTATCAAGCTTTGTTTTTTGCATATGTGTACCCTTTTTAATAGTTTATTCAGTGCTCACAACAGGTACGAGCTCTTGGGTTAGCTTGTGGTCACTTGTGACTGTATTTATCGTGTGGCATCCAAGGTGTACTCCTAAGGCATTACACGTTGTCTGAGGACCGTGATTGTGGCTAGTCAAGAAAGGTCAAACTAATATTATTGCAATGATCTTAACACATTTGCGGTTATGTAATTGCCCATAAGCTGCCATAATCACGAATTAACTGGATATGTACAAGGGAAGTTATGTCATTTTTCTCAGCAACCCCAAATCCCATTTAAGGCTCAAAAATCCTTCATTCTAGGGCATCACAATCATTCTATAATTATACCACCAATCCTTAGTTTAGGATTTTGTAATTTCTTAGAGTTTAGACCTTAAATTTACACTAATTTGAGGCAAGATTTAATTAGAGGAACTCTAAAGTGTAGATTTGTCTTTGTCTATTGAAGATTCATTTGATTCTAAAGTGTCGTTTGTCCTATCTTTGTTTTTCTTGTGAATAACTTTCATGGACATCTTGGTATATTTGTTTTCATTATCCTTATGATGTTCTAGATCTACCTCTTAGGTTTATTCTTGATTAGGGTGCAATTATGTGTGGGTTATGATGTATTTGTGTAGATTGTAGCTGGATGATGATGGGTTCTACTATTTCTTGGTTATATTGGTAGAGATTTATGGGTGAAATACCCAAATACCTAAATGGGTTTGATGCATGAAAATCCCAAGTTTTTGAAAGCTCAAATCCTCCTTGAAAGAGGGGTTTCAGTGAACTTTTGGAACCCGCATCATCATTGAAAAAAGGATATGTGAACCAAGGCTATAGTAGACAATTTATTGGCATAGTTTGCTAATTCTCATCATATTATACATAAGGGTGATTACAAGGTTAAATATACCATGGGTATCATCCAAGATATAGGGATAACCAATTGAGGTATTGGGTGGCTTTAATCGATAAACTCGTTAGGTACTCAAAAGGGTAAATGAGTGATTATTTTGAGACTTTGTTGACAAACTATCCTTGAGGACTTTCAAGCTAGCGTACCATATTATCATGATTAAATTTTGCATTGAGTTATCATGTTCCCATGCATAACTCACCCCTAGGATAACGTAATCCCAAGATCCGTGCCTAATTGATTACACTTAAATAATTCTTAGTCTCGAATTAGTCCCTTAGAAGCCCAAGAATTACCTTCACATTCGAAAACATAGAAAACCCCCAAACCATCTTGTACCATAGTTTTGAACCTAGCGAGCAACTATTATTTTGACCTTACTCAATCTCCACTCACATTATTCCTCGTGGATTCGACCCGTACTCTTAGTTGGTAAATATATTGACAACGACCGCCTTTTACTTAAATTGATGTGTAAGTTGAGCGTTATCAATAACACTGGTGAAGACGTCCATAAAGTCTATAGGAAAGCTAGGGTGGGGCTGACTGAGATCCACTGGCCCAAAGTTAGGCTCTCTGTGCCTCAAACCCACTATTTATTTGAAAGCAATGATCAATAGAAGACACATTATATGGAACACTAACAGTTACATGAGAACTCCCCCAATCCCTGTTCTTTGACTTTTGTTTTCCATGCTTACTATTATATTTCTGGCCTCCACCCTACTTTGGATATCTAAACTTCTTATTTTTCCTCTCTCCCATCTTTTCCCAACTCTTTCTCCTATTAACAGGACCAGACCGACGGGGATAGAAAGCCATTATCTGGATTAACAGATTAATAGGGTGGTGGAAATCAGCATTAGAAACCTCACTGTAAGGCATCATAAATAGAGTATCATTAGCCCAAGGAGATCAAGGGGATCGAGGACGACTAGAGAGAACAGGTGGAACTCCATGGGGGAAATCGGAAGTAGGGATCCTACACCGAGTCTGTACCTTATATGTAGGATGAGTTCTTCCTACATTGTCCTCAGGTAGGACAAAAGAGTTTTCACAAGCATCAGATCTTCTGAGAGGTATGATTTACAAATGTGAATAGCGGAATTAGATAAGATTTTAACACCCTAGACTCTACAGCTAGAAAGTAGAATAACAAGAAAGGGAAACATTCGTAAATGTCTCGTAGTATCTCCCTTATTAGTGTGGCGTGCTACACACCTATAAAAGGGACTCTACTTGACATGGATTTGTTGACACCCAATGACACCAAACCTAGGCAATGATACTATTTTGTCACGACCCTAACTAGGGACAGGCTGTGATGGGTATACCAAGTCCACCTAGGGCCGGAGACCATCCCTTTTGCCTAGTCAATATAGAATATAACACCTAGCAATGGTTTAATTCAAAACATATAGCAAGATAGGAAAGTAATAAAATCAAAAATAGCTAATAATTTCAATATCAATACCTAATCCACAGAAATATCCTAAAACCTATACTAATCCAAAAATAACCTATGTCGGGACATGCCCCCGACCCTAACAATGACAATGGGACTGACAATGTTAATGTGAGATATTTAATTCTAGTTTATGAAATTAAATTGATGGAATTATAAAGTATTCTAGAGAATGAAATCTCACCACTACACCACAAACGACCAATGAATCAAGGCAATCCACCTAACATTATCCAGCAAAATTAGGATTGCCTTCGGACCTTGTATCACATGAGGATAAAATGTATGGAGACATTTAGTGGGTTAAGAAATAGAATGTAACTTAGGAATGAGGATAAAGTAATGAAAATTCAAAATCTAGTTCAACTTAATTTACATGATCAGACACATATGTGCATACATAAATGCTTATATAAAATGCTGGGATATGGAACAAAGCTTAACATATATTTTTAAAATCTAAACCTGGGCTGTGTATCTTAACCATCATATATCAGTACCTAAGATCTATATGGGCCCTAACTCCCACCCCCTAGTCAGGCCACAGTACATGTAGCCCGCACGAATTGGAGAATAATCTTATATATATACACAGGGGACTCAAACCTCCCAACCATATACTAAGGTAACTTAAGCACCTGATCATGTAATGTATTATGGGGGACTCGAACGTCCTTATCATATAATAAGGTAGACTCGAAATACCCGGTCATAATCAAGGGGACTCAAAACCTAGACCATTTAGACCCCCACATAGGCAAACATAATTTCTAGTATTGGTCTCTAGGGACGACCATTTTCACACCGCAACTACACAACCCTTTTAAATCCCATTAAAATATTTATCTCACATTCCCATTCATTTAACCATAATACATATTTAGGCATACATTTTTGGTATCGTCATACCAAAACACTTGCAAGGTAACATTAACATGCCATTTGAATTCTATGGACAACTCTCTTTATTCATTAATAGAAATTGTCATGTTTTAGTAACCTCTTTACATCATGAAATTATTTTGAAAGTACTTCATTGTAATTTTACTCGTATTCAAAACTACTTCCACAAAATTTAGGTTGGGTTTATTACCGATTCAATTGATAATATTCATAAAATTTGGGGAAATCACCATCCCATAGTTTTTCACCATACCTATACATTAAATTGCTTTCAAAAACACAGTTTAAAACATAAACAAAGCTATTCAAACATGAAACAACACATGAACAATAATCATTCAAAACCCTCAAACCATGTGCAAAAATCAACATCACAACGACATGGTGAACTATTTTAAACACATGCTTTCACAAAGTAATAGTTGGGGAAAAGTAACATGCTTGAAGGATTTTGAATTATGGAGAAGAAACCTTGAATTGACCACAAGATTCTCAACCTTCAGGAAACCCTAGCTTGTTTGCATGAGAGAATTTGAGAGAGTAAAGAGGGTTTTAGATTTTTTTAAGTGTTAAAATAATTTCCCAAAGGTGTTTTTCGGACGTGCAGTCTAAGTGGGTAAAGAGGGAAATATCCAAAGTGCCCCTAAAATAAAAGACTAAAAATTTATCACCCAGTCACTATAGGTGACCTTACGACTCATGGGGTCACCCTACGACTCGTGGCCTTTAGTTATAGGTTTGATAGTTTTCAGGGCCATCAACACTAGTTTGGTTATAGAAAAACCATACAACTCATAAAGAGTCTATATGACTTATTACATTCTAGGATTACGCAAGACAGAACACCTTGGGCATCATATTAGTTTGGCTATGGAAGAGGGCTATACGTCTCATAATAAGTATTTATGACTCTTTACCTCAGGTCGTCACCAAGGCAGAAACTCAGGTAAAAATTACTAGACACCCTACGATTTGGGTCCTATGACTTGTCAAGACCCACTACGACTCGTATGGTGAGTCGTAGTCAGTACAATTAGTTCAAAAACTCAAAATTTTCAGTAGCCAATGCCTGAGGCATTAAACACACATACTAGTAAGCATCATTGTCCAACCAATGTTAGTCTATATAATCATAAAATAGAATAAATGAAAATAAATATTGGAATATTAAATGAAATATAATTCAACTAAGGCTATAATATCATTATAACACTTTAGTATATAATTTACAATTCCTTAACTTTATTAAAAAGATTATATTCACCACTTGCATGGTCTAACCTCATAATTCATACATCCATCATAATGCAATACTAAACCATCACTATCACCCCTTTATTTGCATTACCTTTTATAATAACCATATCTATATAATCATTAAGCTCTTCGGCTAACAAGAAAACACTCTCTTATAATATTAAATAATAATAACTAGCTTATCTGGTAAGCTATGATTACAAAAAGTATAAATAAAGCAAGTCGACCAACATAAAGAAACTAAGTACAGAGTTTAACTTTTCCAAAAACATGTCATATAATCAATCTCAAGGATACAATCAAGTAGGGAATACAAGTCAACTCATATCTCAGTAACACTTACTAGAGAATTGAAGTCTCATTTTCAAACCTTATATATACTCTTGAAAAAGAATTAATTCAAATATTGAAATTTTGAGATTGTTTCTTTGTGATTGTTCATTAGATTCATCACTTTGGATCAATTCATTATCAATTCCTTTATTATTATTATTATTATTATTATTATTATTATTATAACCATGTTAGCTCGTGGCATCCAATTCAATCATATTTTACAACTATAATGAAATTTAACATCGTCCACATTGCTTAAGAAATCAATAAAGTAGCAATAGTAAATTTAACGTTGGCCACATTACTACTAATGATATTTCCATAGATAATAATTATGTCCTTCTAAACCTTGCAATTAGAACACCGTTAGATAGTTATCAACTTATTAAACTACACGACCATTCAAAATTAGCACTAAGCCTATTACAACTTTATTTTGGTGATTTATGTGAAAAATTTATTCTTATGTGATTTGACCATTTTAACCTTTCCTATGGTTTCTTTGTAGTTTTTTTGGGGTGTGGGGATGATTGACACTATTCTCGATGTGCTTTAGTATGATTTATGTGATATTGTGGTTTTTGGTGACTTGAGAAGCCTTATAGTTGTCTCGATCAACATTTATTGATCTATGTATCAGATGTTAAAATGGACTGCACCAGTAGATTTGAAATATCAATTCTTGAATGGTAACATTATTGGTAAGATTTTATGGCTGGTATATCTCATTTTGAACCATAGTTTAAAAAGTTATAAAATTGGGTTTTGGGGGTCAACTTGGTGAAAAAGACGTTTTCTAGAAAATATGATATTGCCATTGAGTATAGATCATTGAATTTGATAGGGTAGCATAGTTTCTTTGCATTCACCGGATTTAAGGTGAGTCTCGAGTGGTTCGTGGATACTTAAAAATCCAAGTCTCTATAGCTGGTGCACCTCACCTCGTGCACTAAAGCAATATGTTATTTATTTAGCAACTAGCACTACAACACTATATGGTTGCTTTTATGGCTAGCTGTCGTAGGACCAAGGGCGCTTTAGCATCCCTTGTTTGCTTTAGTGGAGAGTGCTAAAGTAGCCCTTTAATGCTTCAAAAGACTGGCCCTCTTGGAAAATACCACTAAATAGGTAATATACCACTAAAGCGGTGACTGATAAAGATGCCAATTGACCGCTAAAGCAACTAATTGACTGCTAAAGTGACACTTATGGCCCTGAGTATAAAATATTCTTTTTCTTGTCTTTTTCACTATTTTTGAGACTTGGAGCTTAAGGTTTTGTGAATTTGAGCAATTTCCACCATTTATAAACTTGGGTAAGCTCCAAACCACCTATTTCTATTACTTTTGTTCAATTTTGTCATTTAATTCTTGTTTAAACACCAATTTAGAAGTGGGAAATTGGGGATTTTAGACCAGAGGACCTAAAAGTTGTATTTATTCAGTTTAAACCTTGAATTCAATCCATTTTCACTTAGATGAGTTTCTAATATAATAGTTATCACTTTTTTTCTCAATTTTTACTTAAAAAAATGTAGATTCTCGACCTTTTAAAATGAATTTTAGGGGTTTTGCTGGTAAAGATTAAAAAATGGTCACTCTTAGAGTTAAACCTTGTTTAAAACTCATTTTTTCATAGGTTTTTAGCTTTAGATTCCTTGAAGTACCTAGACTTTGAACCATTGAAAGAAATTCTTCATTTGATGTCACTGGATGGGTATGACTAGGGGCATGAGTCATGCTTCTTAGATACGAGTCGTATCCACTCTTCCCCCTCCTCTCGTACCTAGAGAAAACTAGGAGGATAGTATAACATCCGTTATATGAGTGACCCTTCTCCTCAATCTTAACCTAAGTATACGAGTCATATCCAACTTGATCATATAGGTAGAAGTCCTAGATTTAGTAGTATGGGTGGTATATACGATTTAGGGGTTTAGTTATTCCCTTTGGGTATGACTCAAGGGTGTGTGGTCATACGCTTAACAATGTAGGTGATCTAAGAGAAGCCTAGGGTATGAGTGAGGGTACCATTCGTACCCTAAGGTAAGGTTTCCTTGATGAGTTGCACGCCTAGATGGGTCCACTTTCTAGTTTTTAACTAAGGCCTTTGTGGTCATTTCCTATGCCTAGAAAAGAACTAATTCCCCTCACTATATAAGTGTGTGTAGACTCCTAAACATTTATATTGATGGATCAACCACCCAAAACACTCTCTCAAGTAGATCTTTGAAGGATTAGAGGTTAGGGTTTTAAGGGTGATCTTTAAGAGACTAAGTGGAGTCAAGATTATTGGTGGATCAAGTTTTTTTAAGGAAATTAATGATTCTCATTGATAAATAACTCTAAACCCATAAATTTTGCACTTGGATTAGTAAGTGTACATAGTGATTTTGAAATCAAATAAAAAGTTTTTGTTGCCTAATGATGAATAATGTTGATTCTTTCTTAGACTTATGTTTATACAAGTCATTAATTATGATTTGCATATGTAGGTTCTTGTTGTATGTTGTTTAACATGAGGGTATTGAGTAACCCAAACCTTGAGGATTCCTACCATAAAAATAGCCTTGTTAAAGGTATGAACATAAGGTGTTTATGAAAATGACTAAGTGAATTGTCTAGTAATATATGGTGATATGTTGAACTAGAGTAATGGCCCAATAAATATGAATGATTGATAAATGATGTTGTAAAAGTATTGTGAGCCATGTGTTGTGAAATGATGACCTTGTTAAGTTAATGACTAATAAGGGGTTGAGGAGATCCTAGTGAAGATCTTGGATCAGAAAGTTTGTTAGTTGCAAACGAAAGTGGTGGCTTCTGTAAAGGTTCTATGGAGGAATCAAAATTACAAAGAATCTACTTGGGAAGCGAAAGAGAATATAGAGTTCAAGTATCCACATTTGTTTCCTATTATAAATACTTGGGATAGAGGTATGTATTGATCTCCTTACTTTGATTTATGCTTTTGAAAGACCATGGGTTTAAGTCCCCAATATGTTAAGTTGATTTGTATCTTGTCAACTATCACAATCCAAACTACTAGACCAAACGGGCACCTATACTATACTGAGCAGTTAGGAGAATACTTTTAAGTCCTAAATGCTTTTAAACTGTATGTGTCCTTGTTATGATGGGTTTTAGTCATTAGTATCTTGAGTTGATTCATGTCCTCAGTAAAAAGATGGGTTCGAGTACCTAATTCAATTAAGTAAGTATCCTTAATAAGTTGATGAGCTGAAGTCCCTAAATTATGAAATGAGTAAGTGTTGATATTTAAGAAGTTTAAGTCCCCAAGATTTGAACTGAAAAAGTGTCTTTGATAAATAATGGGTTTAAGTCCCAAAGTCGATGAAATGAATTTGATTGATAATTAGAATGATGTGGGTTGAACCTTTGTTGTATGCTTGTTCTAAATTGTTCATGGTTTGGTTTGATATGTGATAATGTGTTAACTTATGTTTATCTCTTCCCTTAACCATCATTCACAGATAAATGATCCAAGTGGGGGAGAACTAAAATACCTAAACTTTGAACCATTGAAAGAAATTCACCATTTGATGTCACGAGGGTGGGTACGAGTAAGGGAATAAGTCGTAAACCTTAGATAAGAGTAATGTACACTCTCCAATCCCATTTTGATCCTTGAGGAACCTACTAGGATAGTATAACTTCCACTATACGAGTAACCCTCCTCCTTAATCCTACCTTAAGTATACGAGTCATAACCAACATGATTGTATAGAGGGAAGTCTTATCTTGAGTGGACTGTTTTAGGTATGGGTGGTGAATACAAGTTAGGGGTTGAGTCATACCCTTTATATATGACTCAAGGATGTGTAGTCATACCATTAATAGTGTAGGTGACCTAGGAGAATCCTAGGGTATGATTTAGGGTGCCACTCATACCCTAGGGTATGGTTTTTTTGGTGAGTCATACCCATGGATAGGTCGTCTTTCCAGCTTTTATTTAAGGTCCTTGTGGTATTTTTCTATGCCTAAGAAAACCCTAAGTTTCCTTACTATATAAGTGTGTATAGCCTCCTAAACATACATTTTGTTGGATTAAACACCCAAACACTCTCTCAAACACATATTTGAAGGATTGAAGGCTAAGGTTTCAAGGGTGATCTTCAAGAGACTAAGTGGAGTCAAGATTCTTGGTGAATCAAGTTGTTTAAGGAATATAACTCTTCTCCTTGTTAAATAATGCTAAACCTATGTATTTTACACTTGGATTAGTAAATATACATGGTGATTTTGAAATCAAATAAAAAGGGTTTTGTTGCCTCATGATAAATAATGTTGATTCTTTCTTAGATTTATGTCTATACATGTTATTGATCGATGGTTTACATATATGGGTTCTTGTTATATGTGGTTTAACATGAGGTTCTTGAGTAACCCTAACCTTGATGGTTTCAACCATAAAAATAGCCTTGTTAAAGGTATGCACATAAGGTGTTTGTGAAAATAACAAAGTAAATTGTCTAATCGCATATGGTGATGTGTTGAACTAGGGCAATGGCCTAATAAGTATGAATGATTGATAAAGAATGTTGTATAAGTATTATGAGCCATGTATTATGAAATGATGACCTTGTTATGTTAATGACTAATTAGGGGTAGAAGTTCTTGATATGAAGATAAACTTGAATTATGTGTTGTGCTAAAGTGTGGTGAGAATGTGGTAGAAGATTGTTAATGAAGTATGAATAGTTTGTGAGGGTCTTGATGACCATAAATTATATTGTATGATGAATTGAATGAAGGCAACTACCTATTGAAATAGTTGAGCAACGAAGGCTCCCATAAGGACCTTAGGGTTATGTAGAATGTTTGATTAGTAAAATAGTTAAAGTCCTCAAGTGTTGTATGGAATAGACATTAATACATGGGAAAAGGGTTAAAGTCCCAATGTCAACTAATGATAGTTGTGATGGCTTGAGGTTTAAGTCCCCTGCCTTATGAAATGGCTTGAGGTTGGAGTCCTTTTCCTAATGAAATTTCTCGAGGTTAAAGTCAGTTAAGATAAAAGATCTCTTGAGGTTAATATACCTCGCCGAATAAAATGTCTTATGGTTAGAGTCCCTTGGTATGAGATTAGAGTCCCTTGTCTAACTAATGGGCATGAGGTTGGAGTCCTTTACCTAGGTGAATGTGTATGTGGTTAGAGTCCATTGTTTGAATGATTGTGTATGTGGTTTAAGTCCTTGGTTGTTGAAAGTGTGAGCATATTCAAAGTCCTTTGTCTAATGGTATGCGAATATGGTTCAAGTTCTATGCCAAATATGAAATGCTTAAATCTATTAGTGTAGATGGATGGAGTCCCCCACTTTATGTCTTATGAATGAATGTTCAAGAATGTTGTTAAGCCTTGATTTCTTTATTTGCATGTGATATAACTATACATAAGGGTAAGTGTATGAATATGATATATTGACATCTTGTTGAATTATGATGCTATTATGTCCTTATCCTTGAGATATATGCTAGCGTTTGAACCACTAATCGTCTTTGAATGCTATATTCCCACATGACATAGCTGTCAGAGCATCTTCTTCTCATCCCGTGCAATGATTAGGTGATCAAAGCGGTTCATGCATTGACTATGGAGTCGTGAACTTTTTTATTTGGGAAGACATGTATTCTTGGTCTCCTATCTTTAGACTTAGTCATACTTTTACTTGGTTTGTCTATTGTCGGGGGCTTTTAACTATATATACATTTCTAAACTTCAGTCTGTCTAGAGGTATTGTGGATGAATGTGGACTTTGGAATATTGGTTAGTATGATGAATGTAATGAATTATTTAGACATGTTTAATTTATTATTTGTAGTATGTTTCCTCTATCTTATATGGTTGGGATTCATTCGACCCTTGTGATTTATATTGAAGATTACTTTGGGTTATCCTGGCGACCTTCGATTCATGTGGGCTTGAGGTACCCTTATGACCTGGCCCAATTTTGAGGCATGTAAAGTTGGTATCAGAGCCTAGGTTCATGGTTAGTTGGGTATCCTCAATACCATGTCAAGTAGTGTTTCTTTTATGGGTGTGAAGAGCTCCATACTTATAAAGAGGGGCTATGAGATATTTTAGTAAATATTTCCCTTTCTTGAGTTTCAATCTCAAGATATAAAGTCTAGGATTCCTCTAATTTCTATTTTCTATTTTTCATATCATTGCTCCATCGAGATCTGAGTGTCAGGCAAACCTTTTTGAGGGCCCTATGGATGAAGCTCGTTCAACTTCTGGAGTTCGAACCTAGGCTAGGGCTGTGGTATCTGACCATCTTCTTAGGATTCCACCTGTGCCCACCAACGCCAACATGAGAGTGACCCTCGTATTCTATTACTTTAAAGTGAACCTGCGAATTCCAAGTTTCATCGCTCTATCAACCTCTTGACTCAATTACTAACCTCTCAATCAGAGCGTGGTGCTCCAGCTATAATTTCTTTTGAGGCCACAAGAATTGTCCAATTTATAAGGTTTATCCCTTCTATGTTCTCTCATATAAAGGTTGAGGAAGATCCTTAAGGCTTTATTAATGAAATAGAGAAGATCTTCCAAATTGTGCATTCTTCAGAGATTGAGGCTATTGATTTTACTTCCTACCAATAAATAAATGTAGCGTATCAATATTACAAGGGCTAGGAGTTGTCTATAGATGTTAATTCTAGTCCCGTTATGTGGGAGAATTTCTCCGAGGCCTTTTAGACCGTTTTTTTCCTCAAGAATTGAGGGAAGCAATGGCAGAATTATTTATAAACTTGAAGTAAGGGAAGATGTCCATTCAAGAGTATCCCTTGAGGTTCCGTTAATTGTCAAGGTATGCTCCTGAGATGGTTTCAAACATAAGGGATAGAATGCATAAGTTTGTCTTGAGATTGTCTCATGAGTTAGTCCTTTAGAGCAAGGTAGCCTTGTTGATTGAAAACATAAATATTTCTAGTTTGATTGTGTATTTGCAATAACTGAAAGAAGAGAAAAAGAAGCAAGTTGAGCTTAGTGAGAGGTAAGAAAATAAATTTAGGCCTTCTGAGCATAGTAATAGAGATGGTGGAAAGTGTCCAAGAAGAATGGGGGGAGTGTGAGTTCTTCGCCTCGACTAGTGTTCACTCTTCTTACTTAAAGTTTTCGAGTGATTGTCGATCTTAATTTAGTGGTGGTTCCTGGGAATAAGCTGCTGAATTCCAAGCTAATGGTTCCCTATCATCTCTACTCCGCCCTTCTTGCAGATTTTATGGTCAGAGTTATCGTGGTCAGCATGATAAAGGGAGAGACAAACATTTTCATTATGGTCAGATTGGGAACATGAAGTGTGAGTGCCCCTCTCTAGAATCTTCTTGGGCCAACAGGGCTCTTTTTGCTACTCTATCTAAACCCACTTTCTGCTTTTCTTTCTAGCACTGGTGCTGGACGAAACCGCTTGAATGTACTTGCTACTCTCCAAGATTTTAAGGTGTCTCTCGATGTTATCATGGGTATGTTGAGACTTTTATCCTGTGATCTGTATTATTTTCTTAATCCAGGGTCTATTATTTCTTATGTGACCCCATATATGGTTGTGCATCTTGATTGTGGTTCTAAAAGTTTATCGATTTCTTTTTTTGTGTCTACCTCAGTCAGAGATCCTGTGATTGTTAGAAGGGTCTACAAGGGGTGTGTAATATTAGTAGGTGGTAGAGATACTCTTGTATACTTGATAGAGTTAGGAATGGTTGACTTTGATTTCATTCTGGGGATATATTGGTTGCACTCTTGCTATGCTTCTTTAGATTGTCAAACCCATAAGGTCATGTTTTGATTCCCTAATAAGTCAGCCATTGTATGGGAAAGTGGTTCCTTGGTGCCTAAGGGAAGGTTCATTTCTTATATAAAGGCCTAAAATTTGATTTCAAAGGGATGTTTGTATCACTTGGTCTGAGTTAAAGATTCTAACTTGAAAGGGCCTTCTCTAGAATCCATTCCCGTGGTTAATGAGTTTCCCAAGGTATTTCCTGATGATCTTTACAGTGTTTCTCCTGATAGGGAAATTGATTTTGGGATTGATATTGTTTCAAACACTCATCCAATTTTTATCCCACTTTGTAGAATGGTTCTAATGGAGTTGAAATATCTCAAGGATCCATTGAAAGACCTCTTAGATAAAGGTTTTATCCACCTTAGTGTGTCTCTGTAGGGTATTTTTGTATTGTTTGTACACAAGAAGGATGGTTCCCATTGTATGTGCATTGATTATCATTAGTTGAGCAAAGTGACCATAAGAAATAAATATCCTCTTCCTAGAATATATGATTTATTTGATCAACTTCAGGGTACGAAGTGTTTCTCTGAGATTAATCTTAGATTGGGTTATCACCAACTTAAGATTAAGGATGTAGATATCCCTAAGAATACCTTTAGAACCTGGTATGGTCACTATGAGTTTCTTATCATGTCTTTTGGGTTAAATAATTCCCCATTGGCATTTATGGACTTGATGAATAGGGTCTTCTATCTGTTCTTGGACAGGTTTGTCATTGTCTTCATTAATGACATCTTAGTCTATTCTAAGAGTGAGGCGGATTATGTTGATCACCTTCGTCCCATGTTACAAACTTTGAAGAATCATTATTTGTATGCCAAGTTCTCCAAGTGTGAATTTTGCTAGTTTAAACCCGTAGCTTTTCTTGGTCATGTTATCTCTAGTAAAGGGATCATGGTAGATCCCTAAAAGGTTGCAGCGGTTCAGAAGTGTCCTAGACATAGAATCCAACCAATATTTCGAGCTTCTTTGGTCTATCCAATTATTATAGAAGATTAGTAGAGGGTTTCTCCACTATAGTTGCCCGATTGACCAAGATAACCCAGAACAAGCTCAAGTTCTTATGGTCGGATACGTGTGAGTGTAGTTTTGAGAAGTTGACTTTGGCTTGGGTTTTGACCTTGCCTAAAGGTACTGATGGTTTGGTTGTATATTGTGATTCTTCTCATGTCGATCTAAATTTTGTGTTGATGCGACATGGTAGGGTGGTGGCCTATTCTTCTAGGCAATTGAAAGTTCATGAGAAGAACTACCCTACTCATGACCTAGAGTTGTAAGTAATGGTTTTTGCACTAAAGATTTGGCAGCATTATCTTTATGGGGTTCATGTCGATATTTTTTTCCAATTATAAGAGTCTCAAATATGTGTTTACCGAAGTAATATCTCTGGAAAAGAAGGTGGCTTGAGTTGTTAAAAGACTATGAAATGAGTCTTCATTACCATCCCGGTAAGGTGAGTGTAGTTGCCAATACTCTTAGTAGATTGTCTATGGGATGTTTGACCTATGTAGCTGAGGATAAGCAGGAATTGGCGAAGGATAATCATTGTTTGTGTAATCTTAGAGTTTGAGTTGTGGACTCCGAGGATGGTGGTGTATTTGTGCTTCAGATATCTCAGGCGTATCTTGTTGTTGAGGTAAGGGAAAAGCAAGCATTGGACCCTTAATTGATGAAGATCAAAAGTAAGGTGGGTCAATACAAAGTTACTGACTTTGTGATTGGTGGCGATGGTATCTTGAGATACCAAAGTAGACTATATTTTCCCGACATTGATTGATGTAGGAAAAGGGTCATGGTCAAGGCTCATAAATCCCATTATACTATTCACCATGATTCCACCAAGATGTACCAAAATCTTAGAGAATTCTATTGGTGGGGTAGTATGAAGTATGATATGGCTAGCTATGTGGCCAAGTGTATGGTGTGTCAAGAAGTGAAAGTTGAGCATATGAGGCCCGGTGGGTTGTACCAAGAACTTGTGTTTGCTGAATGGAAGTGCGAGGAAATTAATATGGATTTCATTATCGGTCTTCCTAAGTCTAGAAATCAATGTGATTCTAGTTGCAGAATATTTGATAAAATGGCCAAGTCCTCTCACTTCTTGCCCATGAGGATTAATGACTCGGCAATGCTAAGTTATATCTTGTGGAGATAGTGAAGTTACATGGTGCACCTGTGTCAATCATCTCAGATTGTGGTCCTCCACTTCATCCCACTTTTGGAAATCGTTCCAAAAAGGTTTGGGGACTAAAGTATGCCTTAGAACCACTTTCCATACACAAATAGATGGGTAAGCAGAAAGGACCATTTAAACATTGGAGGTCATTTTGCAGGCTTTTGTTATTGATTATGATAGTATTTGGTATGCCCACTTGCCTTTTATTAAGTTCGCCAATAATAATAGTTACCACTCTAGTATTGGCATGGCCCCTTTTGATGCATTGTATGGTAGGAGATGTCGATCTCTTATTGGGTGGTACGAAGTTGGTGAGGGTAAGTTGCTTGGCCCCGATTTAGTTTAGCAAGCCTTAGAGAAGGTGAAGGTAATTTATGATATATTGAAAATCACTCAAAGTTGCCAAAAGACCTATGCAGATATGAGGTATATGAACATAGAGTTTAGAGTGGGCAATTGGGTATTCTTAAAAGTGTCTCCCATGAAGGGAGGGATGCGGTTGGGTAAAAAAGGTAAACTTAGCCCTTTATATGTTGGTCCCTAATTGATTGTTAAAAAGGTTGGCAGTGTTTCCTATCAGTTGGAGTTGTCTTCTAGTATAACTCCATTCACCCAATTTTCCATGTCTCTATGGTGTGGAAATATGTGGGTAATCTGTCATTAGTTATTCTCTTGAGGGATGTAGATATCTCAGACTCTTTGACCTATGAGGATATCCTGGTGAGGATCTTGGATCGGCAAGTTCACTGGTTGCAAACGAAAGAGGTGGCTTCAGTGAAGGTTCTATGGAGTAACCAAAAGCTTAAGGAAGCTATATAGAAAGCGAAAGAGGACATAAAGTCCATGTATCTACATTCATTTCCTATTTTAGAAACTTGGGATGGAGGTATATGTTGATCTCCTCGCTTTGATTGATTTCTTTGATAGATAATGGGTTAAATTTCTCAATGTGCTGAGTTGATTTGTGTCTTGTTAGACCATAGGTTCAAGTCCCTAATTCTTTGAAACTATATGTGTCCTTGTTGTGATCGTTTTAAGTCTCTAGTATATTGAGTTGATTTATGTCCTTGGTAAAAAGATGGGCTCGAGTCCTTAATCCTTGAATTGAGTAAGTATCCTTGATAAGTTGATGGGTTGAAGTCCCTAAATTGTGAAATGACTAAGGGTTGATAAGTAAGGGGTTTAAGTCCCCAAGCTTTGAATTGAAAAAGTGTCTTGGATAAATAATGGGTTTAAGGCCCAAATTCGATGAAGTGAATGATTGATTGGTAATGAGCATGATGTACATTCTACCCTTGTTGTATGCTTGTGCTAACTTGTTCAAGGGTTTGTTTGATATGAGATTATGTGTTAACTTGAGTTTATTTCTTCCCTTACCCATCATTTGCGGATGAATGATCCAAGTGGGGGAGAATTGAAAAACCTAGACTTCGAACCATTGAAAGAAATTCACTATTTGATGTTATTGGGGTGGGTATGACTAGGGGTATGAGTCATACCCCTTGGATTTGAGTCATATCCACTCTCCCCTCCCCTTTTATACCTTGATGTTTCCACTATCTTATATGGTCGGGATTCATCCGACCCTTCTATTTTATATTGAAGATTAGGTTGGATTATATGGGCGACTTTCGATTCATGCGGGCTTGAGGTGTCGATACGATATGGCCCGATTTTGAGGCATGTCACTCCTATTAGTATAGGTAACTTGTGTCTTAAATAAATTTATAATTTTACCCTTCTTTTTTTGAAAACCCATTTTGGGGGTCCATTTTGACCCTGGCTAAAAAATAGGTAATATAGGTATCACTGGCTTTCTTTTGACACGTAGATTCTATATATCTATATTTCAATTAGTTTTGAGACTGTTCATGAGTCAGAGACTCTAGATTGAAGTCTAACAAACTGGTTTTTGGCCTTATAAGTAGGTTATGACTTAATTTTCTTCAGATTGCGCTAGATAGTTAATATTGATACAAAATCACGTTAAAGGTGTGGGAACTAATCATGGAAATGGCTATAATTATTGTGTTGTGCTCATGTGGCGGCCTATATATTGATGTATATGGTAATTTTGGACCATTATTTGCTATGTGTGACTTGTGTGAGGTCCTATATCACATTATTGACCTTGTTTACGTGAAATTTGTTGTATCTTGTTCAATGAAATGGCCTAATATGGTATCAATGGTGTTTCTTAATGTATTTTGCTTTATTGGCATATGGTATGTTGAACTTCATGGATGGTTGGATAATTTGGTGGATTATTGGCCCACTTGGTTGGTATATTGGTTGGATATAGAAATTCTCATTTTTGTTGGTTGTGATTATTACATTCCCATATCATATACATTCATGAAATATTGATACCACCATGATAATACTGGACACACTGGCTTTTTCTAGTAGAAACTATGATATCTTAAAAACTCTCTATTGATGGATATGCCAGAGAGGAGAAATAGATATTGACAGTCCTTCTATTCTAGAAATATGTAGCCAGCATAGGTTAGAGAGGTTAACCTGATAGTTGAGGGTTAACATATATCTCACTAAAGCACCTACAAGTAGAGGGTAACTCTTTTGTCTTTCGGGACTTTATTTTAGTTGTTCCATGCAGCCAGTGTTAGTCCCCGTGGCACGGTACTGACACCCTACCAACTGGGGTCACATGTTGGACCCCAATGAGCTTTTATTGGGGCATGTCGATTAGATGTTAGCTCCTACAGTCTCAGCCCAGTATTCAGTTTAGATTTTAGTTTCAGGATTGATTGACCACGACATACAATTATTAGTTGTTCAGTATCAGTATTTCAGTGTTTTAGTTTATAAAATATCCCAGCACCATGTCATATGCTTGGTCATGTATTCTCAGATTTTACAACTTCCTCGCGTACTATACATCAGTTATCTCATGCTATTTATTCAGACTGTTATTATTCATACATATGAGCCATTCATATCATCCTAACCTTATATAAGTCACTCATTTCTTGCACTATGATGTCTCATATTATAGGTTTGGATGCTCTAGTTCCCGGCTACACCTTGATATCCCTATACACCTACAACAGTAGCAGTGGTGAGTCCTCATATTCTGAGGACCATTTATCTTAATTTCAGTGTTTTAGTTCAGTAGTCAGTAGGAGTTAGTTAAGGACTTGTCCCATCAACTCCACAGTCAGTCAGTTAGAGGCTTTCAAACACTTGCAGATAGTTAGTCAGTTATCAGTTGTTATTGGCAGTCTTTATAGTATTGTTTTTAGATATTTTTTTATTCAGGCATATTTGTTCAGATATATTTTTAAATATTTAAACCTTATGGCATATCCGGCTTTGTTTTCTGCACATGTGTACCCTTTATTATCAATTTGTTTAATGCTCACAGCAGGTACCAGCTAATGGGTTAACTTGTGGTCACTTTTGATTGTAAGAACTGTATGGTGTCTAGGGTTGACTCTCGGGGCATTAAAAACTTGCTATTAGAGCCTAAGTTTTTAAAGTTTCCTAGGGATTCTGAAAGCTGCATTGAGTAACGTCTTGTACATGGTTGTGAAGCGCGCCACACTCATGGAATAGAGGCTAAAATATGTATTAGGAAAAGTTTCCCTGTTTTCAGTATTCATGTCATGCGAGTGAGCATGAGATAAATTTAAACCCTTTTTCTAATTCAATCTTCTTTCCATTTACAAAATATGCCTCTTAGAAAGAATAACGAAAGAGGAAATAGGAATCAGCCCGCCCCTCCCCCTGTTCAGGAAGATCCCCTGAATGAGCATGTCTCCCATGCCAAATTCATATCTCCATTCACTACTTTAGCTCAATCAGTAGCATCCCCGAATAATCAGTCATCTGCTGCCCCAACCATTCCGGTGGCTAATACTGTTGGAGCTAGGATTCATGATTTCAGCCGAATGAACCTTTCTCTATTTTTAGGATCAAAGTCTAATGAGGATCCGCAAGAGTTCCTCAAAATGGTTTAGAAGGTAACTGATATTATGGGTGTGACTTCTATTGAGAGTGCATAGTTGGGTGCTTACCAGTTGTAGGATGTTGTTTACACCTGGTATGAGTAATGGAAGGGGGATAGAAGGGTAGATACATGGCCTCTTGAATGGGAGATGTTTTCTACGACCTTTTTAGATAGTTTCTTTTCTTTAGAGTTAAGGGAAGATAGGGTGCAAGAGTTTATTAATTTGAGGCAGGGAAATATAAGTGTGAAGGAGTATTCTCTTAAGTTTACTCAGCTAGCCAGGTATGCTCCTAATGTGGTATCTGATAACAGGTCTAGGATGAGTAAGTTTGTCTATGTTGTAGCTGATAGCATGGTCAAGGAGTGTAGGACAATGATGTTGTTTAAGAAGATAGACTTGTCTAGATTGATGGTTCATGCTCAATAGATTAGGGAGCAAAAGTTTAAAGAGAGAATAAGAGGGCTTAGAACAAAAAACTTTAATTTTTCTTTGTCGAGGCTTGAGGGTGGTAACCATCCTCAATTCTATTAGAAATATTCATCCCCAGCTCCACCTTTAGCTAGTGTGCCAGCGCTAAAGTTTAGAAATGATAATCCAGATAAGACACTAGTCTCTAATCCCTAGGGAAGTGTGAATAGTAGTCTCATAAATCCTCTTTGCCATAAATGTAGTAGAAACCATCAAGGTATATGTAGTGCTGGCAGTGTGTATGCTTTAGGTATGGTAAGATAGGCCACAGGGTTAGGGATTACCCACAGAGTGGTCAGCAGGGTCAGTCCAGTCATTACTAAGTTCCATCTGATCGCCCGCTTAGCAGGGTACCGCTTTCACTACCACCAGTGGTCAGCACCCAAATAAATTGTATGTACTTCAATCTTGACCAGATCAGGAAAATTCTCCTTATGTGGTTATTGGTATGTTTTAGGTCTTTCATTTATATGTTTATGCTTTGTTAGACGTAGAGCTTCTCTTTCTTTTGTAACCCCTTATATAGCTGTTAATTTTGGTGTTAGTCCTGAGACTCTAGCAGAACCCTTTTCAGTGTCTACCCAATAGGTGTCTCTTTTGTAGCCAGGTAGGTATACAGGAACAGTTTGGTCATAATATCTCAGAAAGTTACTTTATTTGATCTTGTGGAGTTTGAGATGACGGATTTTGATGTCATTCTCGGCATGGACTTGCTCTACTCATGCTATTCTTTAGTTGACTGTAGAAATAGAGTGGTTCATTTTTAGTTTCCAAATAAACCAGTCCTATAGGAGGGGTAGTACCTCAACACTTAGAGGTCAGCTTGTTTCATACCTTAGAGCAAGAAAAATGATATCCAATGGGTGTGTCTGCCATCTTTTTTGAGTTAAAGACTCTAGTTCAGAGACTCTCCATCTTGAGTCAGTTTCAGTATTGAGGGGATTTCCAAATGTGTTTCCTAAAGATCTTCTTAGAGTTCCTCCCGAAAGATAAATTGACTTTCGAAATGATCTCCTTCTAGATACCCAACCTATCTCTATTCCACACTACAAAATGGCTCTAAAAGATCTTAGAAAGTTAAAAGAACAGTTGAAATATCTCTTAGATAAGGGATTCATTAGGTCCAGTGTAACCCCAAGGGGCGCTCCAGTCCCTTTTCTGTGAAAGAAAGACAGTTCTCTTTGTATGTGCATTGATTACCGTCAGTTGGAAAAAGTCACAATCAAGAATAAGTACCCACTACCCAGAATTAATGACTTGTTCAACCAACTTCAGAGTGCTAGTTACTTCTCTAAGATAGACCTCAAATCTAGCTATCATCAGCTCAGAGTCAGAGAATGTGACTTTTTGAAAACAGCTTTAAGAACTAGGTATGGTCACTTTGAATTCTTAGTCATGTCTTTTGGTCTTACAAATGCACCAACAACTTTCATGGACTTGATGAATAGAGTGTTCAGGTAATACTTTGACATGTTCATCATAGTCTTCATAGATAACATCCTTGTCTATTCTCGTAATGAAAATAATTATGCAGACCATCTCAAAATAGTATTGCAGAATCTTAGAGTCCATTTGTTATTCGCTAAATTCAGTAAGCGCGAGTTTTAGATAAGATCAGTAGTTTTTCTTTTCCACGTTATTTCCAATGATGCCATTAGAGTCGACCCTCAAAAGACTAAAGCAGTGAGAAACTAACCTAGACCTATTTCTCCATCAGGTATCAAGAGTTTCCTGGGTTTGGCTGGCTATTATAGATGGTTTGTCAAAGGGTTTTGGTCTATTGCATCTCCTATGTCTACATTGACTCAGAAGAAAGTCAAGTTTCTGTGGTCAGATTCCTGTGAGAAGAGTTTTCAGGAGTTAAATACTCGACTTACCTAAGCCCAGTTTTGACCTTGCTAGATGGTTCAAAAGGGTTTGTTGTTTACTATGATGCTTCCAGAGTTGGTTTGGGTTTTGTGCTGATGTAGAGAGGTAAGGTCATAGCCTATGCCTTTAGACATCTTAAGCCCCATGAAAATAATTATTCTACCCATGATCTTGAGTTAGTAGATATTGTGTTTGCCTTGAAAATTTTGAGGCACATGTATGGGGTGCACGTTGATGTGTTCACGAATCACAAAAGTTTGCAGCATGTGTTTTAATAGTGAGATTTAAATCTTCATCATAGAAGGTGGTTAGAATTGTTAAAGTACTATGATATGAGTGTATTGTATTATCTGGGCAATGCCAATATAGTGGTAGATACCCTTAGTAGATTGTCTATGGGTAGTGTGGCTCATGTTGAGAATGATAAGAATAAGTTGGTTCAGGAGGTTCATCCGTTAGTTAGATTAGGTGTTATTTGGTTGACTCAACTGAGGATAGTGTATGGGTTTAGAATAGTTCAGAATCTTCATTGGTTGCCGAAGTGAAGGAAAAGCAAGATAGGGATCCCATTTTAGTTAAGTTCAAGAAGTCAGTCAGAGATCGAAAAGTAGAGGTTTTCTCCCAAGGAGGAGATGGTGTGTTGCGTTGCTAGGGTAAACTATGTGTTCTGTGTGTAGATAGTTTGAGACAGCAAATTCTTATAGAAGTGCATGGTGCACATTACTCTATTCACCTAGGAGCTAGTAAGATGTATCGTGATTTATGGGAAATCTATTGGTGGAATAGTATGGAGAGGGATATTGTAGAGTTTGTAGCCAAGTGTTCAAATTGTCAGTAGATTAAGGTTGAGCACCAAAGTCCTAGTGGATCTATGCAGGAGTTCAATATAACCACTTGGAAGTGGCAAGAGGTGAACATGGATGTTGTGATAGGGTTCCCTCGTTCACATCACTAGCATGATTTGATTTGGGTTATTATGGACAGAATGACCAAATCAGCCCATTTCTTGCCAGTCCATACTTCTTATTCAGCCGAGGATTATGCAAAGATCTATATTAGAGAGTTGGTTAGATTGCATGGATTCCCGTTGTCTCTTATTTCAGATAGAGGTACTCAGTTTACTTCTTTTTTTATAAGTTTTTTTCAGAAAGGTCTTGGTACCCAAGTTTATCTTAGTACACCTTTCACCCTCAGACAGATGGTTAGGCAGAGAGGACCATTGAGACCTTATAGGACATGCTGAGAGCTTGTGTTATTGACTTTAAGGGTAGTTGGGATCATCACTTTCCATTGATTGAGTTTGATTACAATAATAGTTATCATTCTAGTATTCAGATGTCTCCATTTGTGGCTCTCTATGGGAGAAGATATAAATCTCCTATTAGTTGGATTGAGGTAGGTGAAACTTCATTGATAGGGCCATATTCAGTGTTTGATGCTTTGGAAAAAGTTCAGTTGATTAGGGAGAGGCATAAGATAACCCAAAGCTGCCAGAAATCAGATGTAGATGTGAGGAGCAGAGATCTTGATTTTAAGGTTAGAGATTTCGTAAATTTAAAGATCTCTCCCATGAAGTGAGTGAAGAGATTTGTAAAAAAGGGGAAACTCAGTCCCCGATATGTAGGCCTTATAGAATCTTAAGTCAATTAGGAAAAGTAGGTGACGAGCTTGAGCTACTCGCAGATTTGGCTTCAGTGCATCCAATGTTCCATATGTCCTTGTTAAAGAAGTGTATTGGGGAACCAAATGTGGTTGTTCCTTTAGAAAGTAGAGATGTTTGGGATAAACTTTCTTACAAAGAGCTCCCAATGGAAATCTTAGATCGCCAGATTTGCAAACTAAGGAACAAAAATGTTCCCTTGGTCAAATTTCTTTGGTGGAATCAGTCCGTTGAGGGAGCTACTTGGGAAGCAGAAGTAGACATGCGTACCAAGTATCCTCACTTTTTTTCCATGAACTCAGACTCAACTTAACGTAATAGTTTTTCTTAGATTATCTTTTTCCATTCTCAGTTCTAGCCATGAAGTCATCTTCTTGTCATTTCATGCATTCATGAATCTGTTTAGTCAGTCACCATGTTTCAGACTCAGTCATGTAATCATGTTTTTAGTTATGCATATTCAACATAAAATCGTAGTACCTCTATATTTTCTTAGCTTAATCAGTTTCATTCAAGGATGAATGTTCCTAAGGGGGAGATATTGTAATACCCCATATTTTTCTTAGATCAATTACGCCTATAGTGCATGTACGAGGGGCCTAGAACCTTAAAATTTAGCTAAGTGTAGGAGACTTAGTTTTATTTTTGGCTTCTTAACTTCAATGATATTTAAAGTGATCTTCTCAACCCCGAGATGTATAATTTTGAGTTGATTATGTTCAGGGGTGTAAGTAGTATGTCTCAAGTAAGTTTCAGATTTTTCGGATGAGGTTTGGACCGCATTTAGATTTAAAAAATAGCAAGTCAACGCGATTGTGGTATGTCGTGGTGGAATAGTGAAAGAGGTCTTATCGCATCGTGGTGAGGGCTCAATCGGCAATCCAATTATGAATTTTAATTTCAAATGGGCAGTATGGTGTTTTCCCATGGCCCCCATTTGTAAAAATAGGGGATTTATCATTTGAAAAGGCATTATATGCCCTATTTCCATAATTTCTCTTTAAAATAAACCCTATCCATCACCCAAATTCATCAAGTTAAATCATTATTTCTTCAAGAAAAATCAAGAATTCAAGCCTCACCACCCAAGAATGATCAAGAACATTAATTCTCTTACAAGATTAAAGCCTTAAGGTATGTTAAATGTTAATCCATAGGCCCTTTTAACCCATGGAGTCCAAGTGCCTATTTTTGTATTCTAAATCATGAATTCACATATTTACAATGAATTAATTTCATGATGCATTTGGGAATTTGGATTATGCATGATGTTTATAAGTATTTTTAGTTAGAAAGTAGCCTTTACACATTTAAAGCATGAAATTCCATGTTAAATCCCCTAATGTATGGTTTAGTGTTATGATTATGTTATTACCATATGTTTCAATCATTCCCATGCCTAAGTTCATGAATTTGAAGTGTTTGATGAAATGTCTAAGAGATGAATTTTGAACAATGATTACTTATTATGCTTTTGAAGCTTTGGTATGATTTTTACTATTAATGTTATCAAGTCCTGGGGGTTATGAATACCTAAAATTTAGCATTTTACTTAGTCTTAGTGCTTTTAGAATGGTTTTATGGCATATATGAGTATTATTAGTTCAGTTAGTTATCCTATCAGTCAAGTTTAGCTCAGTTCAGTTGGGAGTTGTATTTATCACCAAACGAACCTAGGGATAGGGGCTCACCTGCCATTTGAGGGTGTGACTTTTCGAAGCAGTCCCTGTGTTCCAGAACTATATAGCCAGTATATGTTAGAGAGGTTAACCTTACAGTGGAGGGTGGACATATGTCTCACTAGAGCACCTACCAATAGAGGGTGACTCTTTAGTCCTTTGGGACTTCATTTCAGTGGATCCATGCATCCACTGTTAGTATGTATGGCACGGTACTTACACCCTTTATACTGGGGTCACAAGTTGGACCCCAATTATCACTTATTGGGGCATGTCGGTTAAATGATAGCTCCAACAATCTCAGTCCAGTCTTCAATTTAGAGTTTAGTTTTAGGCTTTCTTGACCATGGCATGCAATAATTAGTTGTTCAGTATCAGTATTTCAGTGTTTTAGTTTGCAGGCTATTCCAGTATGATGTCATATGCTTGGTCATCCATTCTTAAATTTTATAGCTTCCTCTCATACTATACATCAATTATCTTATTCTATTTATTTAGCTAGTTATTATTCATGCATATGAGCCATGTATATCAGCCTAACCTCATTTAGCATACCAGTACATTCAAAGTACTAATTGGATACTTATTTCTTGTGCTATGATGTATTATATCATAGGTTTGGACGCTCAAGTTCCCGACCGCACCTAGACATCCCAGCACACCAGCAGTAGCAGCAGTGGTGAGTGCTTATATTCTGAGGAGCATAAATATTTATTTTAGTGTTTTAGTTCAGTAGTCAGTAAGAGTTCATTGGGGACTTGTCCCATCAACTCCACAGTCAGTCAGTTAGAGGCTTTCAGATACTTATAGATAGTTAGTCAGTTATTAGTTGTTATTGGCAGTCTTTATAGTATTGTGTTCAGACATTTGTTTTTCAGGCATATTTGTTCAGAGATATTTTTAAATGTTTAAACCTTATGGCGTATCCAACTTTTTTTTCCGCACATGTGTACCCTTCATTATTAATTTGTTCAGTGTTCAAAGCAGGTACCAGCTAATGGGTTAGCTTGTGGTCACTTGTGACTGTAAGCACCGTGTGACATCCAACACATACTCTTGAGGCCTTAAGAACTTGATATAAGAGCTTAAGGTTTTAAAGTGTCTTAGGGAGTTTGAAAGCCACGTTGAGTAACGTCTTGTGCATGGATGTAAAGTGCGCCACACTCATGGATAGGAGGCTACAAGATGTTTTAGGAAAAGTTTTCCTTCTTTAAGTATTTATGTTGTGCGAGTGAGCATGAGATCAATTTAAATCCTCTTTCTAATTCAATCTTCTTTCCGTTTACAAAACATATCTCCCAAAAAGAATAACAAAAAGGGAAATGGGAATTAGCCCATACCTCCGTCTGTTTAGAAAGATCCCCTGAACGAGTATGTATATCCCATGCCGAATTTAGAGCTGCATTTACTACTTTAACTCAATTAGTAGCAGCCTAGAATAATCATCTAGCTACTATCTCAGTCATTTTGGTGGCTAATACTACCGCAGCGATGATTCTAGACTTCAACCGAATGAACCTTTGTCTATTTTTAGGATCTAAGTCTGATAAGGATCCACAAGAGTTCCTCGACATGGTTCAGTAGGTAAATGATATTATGGGTGTGAATTTTATTGAGAGTGTATAGTTGTGTGCTTACAAGTTGTAAGATGTTGTTCAACCCTAGTATAAGCAGTGGTAGAAGGATAGAGGGGTGGATACAGGGCCTATTAAATGGGAGGAGTTTTCTATGGCCTTTCTAGATGGGTTATTTTCCTTGGAGTTAGGGAGGTTAGAGTGCAGGAGTTTCTCTTAAGTTTACTCGGCTAGTCAGGTATTCTCCTAATGTGGTGTCTAATGATAGGTCTAGGATGAGTAAGTTTGTTTATGGTGTAGTTAATAGCGTGGTAAAGGAGTGCAGGACCATGATATTGTTCAAGAATATAGACTTGTCTAGGTTGTTGGCTTATGCTCAACAGATTAAGGAGCAGAAGTTTAAAGAGAAAGAAAGAGAAAATAAGAGGGCTAGAATAGGTAGCTTTAATTTTGCTCAGTCGAGGTCGGAGGTTGATAGCCCTTGTTAATTCCTTCTGAAATATTCAGCTCCATCTCCATCTTTAGCAACTTCGCCAGCGTTGAAGTTCAGAAATGATAATCGGGATAGGGCACCAGGCCCTAATTCCTAGGAAAGTGTTAACAGTGGTCACACAAATTTTCTTTACTAGAAATGCGACAGAAACCATTAAGGTGTATAGAGATGGCAATGATATCTGCTTTAGGTGTAGAAAGATAGGTCATAGGGTTAGGGATTGCCCACAGAGTGATCAGCAGGGTTAGTCCAATTATCCCCTAGTTCCATCCGGTCGCCCGACTTAGCAGGATGCCGCATCAGTGCTACTAGTGGTCAGCGCCTAATAGATTGTATGCACTTCAGTCTTAGTTGGATTAGGAAAAATCTCCTGATGTGGTTACTGGTATATTGCAGGTCTTTTATTTATATATTTATGCTTTGTTAGACTTAGAGCTTCTCTTTCTTTTATAACCCCTTATATAGCTATTAATTTTGGTATTAGTCTTGAGACTCTAGTAGAACCCTTTTCATTTTCTACCCAGTAGGTGTCTCTATGGTAGCCAGGCAGGTATACAGGAACTGTCTGGTCTCAATATTCCAGAAAGTCACTTTAGTTGATCTTATGGAGTTAGAGATGACAATTTTTGATGTCATTCTCGGCATGGATTCGCTCTACTCATGCTATGCTTTAGTTTATTATAGAGATAGAGTTGTTCATTTTCAGTTTCTGAATGAACCAATACTATAATAGAGGGTTAGTACCTCAATACTTAGGGGTCAACTTGTTTCGTACCTTAGAGAGAGAAAAATAATATCTAAGGCGTGTGGCTACCATGTTGTTTGAGTTAAAGACTCTAGTTCAGAGATTCTCAATCTCGAATCAGTTTTAGTAGTGAGGGAATTTCCAAACGTGTTTCCTGAAGATCTTCCCGGAGTTTCTCCAGAAAAGGAAAATGACTTTGGAAAAAATCTCCTTCCAGATACCTAGCCTATCTCTATTACGCCCTATATAATGGATCTATCAGAGTTTAGGGAGTTACAAGAACAATTGAAAGATCTCTTAGATAAAGGATTCATCAAGCCCAGTTTTCCCCATGGGGCGCTCCAGTCCTTTTCATGCAAAAGAAAGATGGTTCTCTTTGTATGTGTATCGATTACCAACAGTTAAACAAAGTTACAATCAAGAATAAGTACCCACACCCAAGAATTGATGACTTGTTTACCAACTTCAGGGTGCCAGTTACTTCTCTAAGATAGACCTCAGATCCGGCTATCATCAGCTTAGAGTTAGTGAATGTGACATTCCAAAAATAGCTTTCAGAACTTAGTATAGATACTTCAAATTTCTAGTCATGTTTTATGGTATTAAAAATGACCCAGTAGCTTTCATGGACTTGATGAACAGAGTGTTCAACCAGTACTTAGACACGTTCATCATAGTCTTTATAGATGACACCCTTGTCTATTCCCGTAATGAAAATGATAAAGCAGACCACCTCAGAATAGTATTGCAGACTCTTAGAGCCCATTAGTTATTGGATAAATTAAGTATGAGCAAGTTTTGGCTAAGATCATTAGCTTTCCTTGGCCACGTTATTTCTGCTGATGCCATTAGAGTCGACCCTCAAAAGATCAAAGCATTGAGAAAATGGCCCAGACCTATTTCTTTGTCAAATATCAGGAGTGTCCTGGGTTTGGCTGGTTATTACAGACAGTTTGTTGAAGTGTTTTCATCTATTGCGTCTCCCATGTCTAGATTTGTTATATATTAAGAAGAAAGTCTCACATTGGTGGTTAATGAGATGGGTGGTCTCTTTATAAAGCTTGGGAAATCCTCTTTCTCATAAGCTAGCTTTTAGGGTGTGAGTTAGGCCTAAAAGTAATTTTAACATGGTACCATAGTAGGGTCCATTCTCACCCAATGTTGGGCCCCTGATTTAGATTTAGGGAGATTTTTATGCCCAGTTAACTAGGCCCGGGCATGAGGTGTGGTGTTAAAGATTATGAAGAAAGTCCCACATTAGTGGTTAATGAGATGGGTGGTCTTTTTATAAGGTTTGGGCAATCCTACTTCTCATGAGCTAGCTATTGGGGTATGAGTTACAACCAAGACCAATTTTAACAAGATTGACTTATAAGAAAGTTAAGTTTTTGTGGTCAGATTCTTGTGAGAAGAGTTTTTAAGAGTTGAAGACTCGACTTACCTCATCCCCAGTTTTGACCTTGTTAGATGGTTCAGATGGGTTTGTTTTCTATTGTGATTCTTTCAAAGTTGGTTTGGGTTGTGTTCTGATATAGAGAGGTAAGGTTATATCCTATGCCTCTAGACAACTTAACCCTCATAAACAGAATTATCCTACTCATGATTTTGAGTTAGTAGCTATTATGTTTGCCTTGAAAATTTGGAGGCATTATCTGTATGGAGTACATGTTAATGTATTCACAAATCACAAAAGTTTTTAGTATGTATTTTCGTAGAGGAGGTGGTTAAAATTTTTGAAGGACTATGATATGGGTGTTTTGTATCATCCGGGAAAGTCCAATGTAGTGGAAGATGCGCTTAGTAGATTGTCTATGGGTAGTGCGGCTCATGTTAAGAATGATAAGAATAAGTTGGTTCAGAAGGTTCATCAGTTATCTAGATTAGGTATTCATTTGGTTGACTCAATTGAGGGTAGTGTATGGGCTTGGAATAGTTCTGAATCTTCTTTGGTTGCCAAAGTGAAGGAAAATTAAGATAGGGATCCCATTCTAGTTAAGTTGAAGGAGTCAGTAAGAGATCAAAAAGTAGAGGTTTTCTCACAAAGGGGAGATGGTGTGTTACGATGCCAGGGTAGACTGTGTATTCAGTGTGTAGATGGTTTAAGATGACAAATTCTTGTAGAAGCGCATGGTACACATTACAGTAAGACCCCGCAAAGTTCCCTTGTAGTTCGGGCCTTAGAGTGTGTCAAGTGAAGTATAATTCCGGCCCTAGAAGAATGAGAAGTGAACTTCCAAGTGATTGGTATTTAAACCATATAGAATTTTCTTAAATTTGACTTTTTGTCGTGTAGAGAATTAAATTAGCTTTCCAAAGATACCAATTTCATCAAAATCCGGCATCAGGGTGAGAAGTTATGGCCATTTTACTGAGAGTTATTGGAACCGCCCAGGTGTGACGGATGACCCGACGGACCGTCGAGTCTGCGATGGACCATCACTTAGGCCCGTCGCAACCAAGGAAGCAAGTCCCATTACCAGACCAAGTGCGACGGCCAGGGTGACGGACTATCAAGGATGCAATGAATCATCGCTGAGACCGTCGCCGCTGAGGCAGTGTGACCTCATCCTAGCCAATGTATGATGCACCATCTGACTGACCATCGAGTTTGTGATGGACCATCGCTGAGACCATTGAATTGAGGAAGTGTATTCTTTTTCTGACCGACGTGCGATGAACGATCCGACGAAACGTCGCTTCGATCGTCGCAACCCCCGATCAGTATTTTTAACTCATTTTTAAAAGGAGTTTTTGGTCTTTTCCACTTTTTTATCAACCAGATATATTCCAAGAGAAGAAAATGGCTTCACTCATTATCCAAAACTCAAGAGAGCTAGGATTTCTATCTCAAAATCAAATCTAAAACCCTTCTCCAAGAAATCCAAGAACTCACTACAGATTCTACAAATTGAGTTGAAATTTGAGTTCCCCAAGTTCAAGGGTTGCAACAACCCTCTCTCAAGAGTAAGAAGAAAAGTTTTAAAGCAAGCTTGTTCATCCGATTTCATAATCTAAGGTATGTAGTGTTTTAAACAAGGGTAATCCTTTCACCCTTGTGCCCAAAGGCTTATTTAAACTACAATTTTCTTCAACTTATGAGATTTTCCATGAAATTGAATTAGGGTTTTTCACCCATTGTTATTGGTTGGAAGCTTTTGATGTTTCCCATAAATTGAGAGCCTAATGGCATGATTTTTACATGTTTTATTCAAAATTGCAGCTGGATCTATACCTCACGATTTTAATCCTTGAGAAGTTAATAGTTGAATTGCTTGATATATTGAAGTATATGAGTATGTTGAGATTATGAGCTAAATTGCTGTAAATTCCAGATTTCTATATGATTTATGAATCTATATGCTATCTAATATGCCTTTTGATGAGTTTTAACTTGAGAATGAATTATAGGTCATTAAGGCCTACTTGACACTTGCAATTTTATGAACGTTCATGCTATAAGCACCCATGATTTGAGTATTCTAAGATTATTGACAAATGGTCATAGAGTTTTGAAATCCACTTCACTATATGAGATTACAGATTTAATTATTGGGTTCTTATAACCATGAGATTATTTTGAAAGTAGATTTTCATGAGATGAGTGAGATAAACTAAATAGAGTAGTATTTAGCATCTAGTTGGGTAAATTATTATGGTTTCTTACCCCAGAACTATGTGCCACCGTAGGTTTGAGATTTTAGGCCTAAGGCCAAGATGATTGGGCCCGAGGCTAAGATAAGTGATCACTGAGTTGAGATTACACTCCTTGGCAAGAGTATGATGCCTCTCCTTAATGTTAGGTTTCTTCCTTAGGAGGACAAGATGTTAGACTCCATGTAGCTCGCGTGGTTTATGTTGGTTAAAAGAACCTTCCTAAATTAAAGTGTTTTACATTGAGATAGAATATTTTACCTAAAGCTTTGAGATGAGATATGTTCTAAAGTGAACAAATTGATTTTGAGTATTTTCCAAAGAAGGAAGTCATTTTCTCTATAATTACGAGTTGATCACCGGTTTTTAAACTAAAGTTATATGATTCCGTGTTCCAAGTGTTTATGTTCAAAAGAGTTATAATTCTTGTGCAATAAAGAAGTTTTACTCTCTTTGAGACATGTCCATGAGTTTAAAGTATTGTTTAAAGCTTCCTTCATCCTATGAGTAATTAGAATAAGAGAAGAGCACAAATTTTAAAGCTAAAATATAATGACTCACGAGATTTGTGTTACATGCTTCATACTACATGATTTATGAGCTTAAATTTTGACTTATTCAAGCCGTGTGAGTCATTCCTGTTTGCATGCATGATTTGATTAAAGAGTATTGATATTGTTTTATGTAAATTCACAAACCCCCATATACTCAGTACATTCTCAAGTGCTGATCCACATATACGTCTATGTTCTACATTGTCTTATAATGTAGGTTTAGGTACTCATTCCCAACCTCATCAGTGATTTTTGAGTACCTTTGTCTGTATCTCACCAGTGGTGAGTCCTCATGGTTTGAGGACCTATCTTCAGATATTACAATATTCGAGTGTTAATGTTATTACTTTTAGTTCAATTTGAGTCAGTTCGGGACCTGTCCCAACGGCTCTTGAGTTCACGGAGTAGTAGAGGCTTTGTTAGACTAGTTATCAGATTATGGTTGTGTTGAGATTTCCAGTTTTGTGGTTGTTTGGACTGAGTATTATCTTCGTATTTCCTTTTATTTGATATGACAGTGCCAGTGTTTTGTATATTTCTTCTTGAATGAGTTATTATGAGAAGTGATAGGCTTAAAGGGTTAGCTTGGGGCTACTGTAGTCCTAAGTACCGTGTGACATCTTGAGAGGTGATTTTGGGTCATTACAAACTTGGTATCAAAGACTAAGGCTTTAAAAGAGTCCTAGGGAGTTTGACAAGCCGCATTGAGTAGAGTCATGATCATCGGTATGTAGCGTGCCATATGTTTGAGCAAGAGGCTATAAGATGTTTTATGAAAAAGTTGTTTCTTTCTTTCAGATTCCATCGTGCCTGTAGTTGTTCCTCTAATATAATAATTTATGCTCTCTTATTTTAGAAAATGCCTCTCCAAAGAGCGAATGCCCGCAGAAACGATGATGATCAACCCTCACATGTTTATCCTTTGAATGAAACTGTGTCTCATACTGAGTTTTGGGTGGCCTTTCAGGCGTTAGCCTAAGCAATCACCGCTAATGTTTGGGTCAATAACTAGGACACAGTTGTAAATCATTAGGGTGGTGATTTAGCTACTTTTAGGGTCCATGATTTAAGTAGATGAATCCTCCAGAGTTTTATGGGACCAAGGTAGGTGAGGACCCATAATTATATGTTGAGGAGGTGAGAAAGATCACGCAGGTGATGCATATTTCTAAGGAGAAAAGTGTTGAGTTAGCATCTTACAGGCTAAAGAACATAGCTTATGATTAGGTTGTATCGTGGAGGAATGGTAGAGGTGAGGATGCTACTCCTATGACTTGGCAGGTATTCCAAGATGCATTCTTGGAAAAGTTCTTTTCGCTTAAGATGAGGGAAACAAATATTGAGGAGTTTAGGAACTTACAGCAGGTCTTCATGACTATTAAGGAGTACTGCTTGAAGTTTAACCAGTTGGCCAAGTATGCTCCTAATTTGATTTTTGACACCCAAGCTAGTATGAGCAAGTTTGTGATAGGTGTTTCTGGTTTGGTGCTGAAAGTGTGTAGGATTGTGATGCTGCATAGAAATATGGATATTTCTAGGTTGATGATGTAGACACAACAGATAGAGGTGGATAAGATTAGAGAGAAAGATAGAGTGAGGGGTAACAAGAGGGATAGATCTGAGCAGCATGAGTATAGTCAGCCGAGGTTCCATAGAGAAAATCCCCCTCAGTTTTAGAGACATCCATCTATTTCAGCACCTTCATTAGCTAGTGCTCCCATGCCTAGAGATAGCCAGGAGCAAGAGAGCAGGTCTTTTTTGTCTAGGTCGTAGAACAGTGTTGGTAATAGGCCCCACTAACCTCCTTGTTCTAAGTGTGAGGGATCATCCCGATGAGTGTTTCACAGATTTAAGGAGTTGTTTTGGTTATGGAAAGCAGGGCCACAGACTTAGAGATTGTCCGCATGCTAGGAAGGGGACCAGAGATGTCCAACCTCAGACACAGACTGCTAGTACACTAGCTCCTATCCCTCATCCCCTCTCTGTTCAGGGCACTTTATCTAGCACTACTGGCGATCAGTGCCAGAATAGATTCTATGCCTTACCATCCCAACAGGAGTAGGAGGACTCTCCCGATGTTGTTACTGGTATGCTCCGTATCTTTTATTTTGATGTTTATATGTTGTTGGACCCCAGGTCAAGTCTCTCTTATGTGACCCCACTTGTAGCTGTGAAATTCAAAATAAGTCCCGAAAAGATTCCTGTGCCTTTCCTAGTTTCTACACTAGTAGGGGAGTTAGTTGTTGCAAAACAAGTGTATAGAGTTTTTCCTGTTACTGTTCTTCATAGAGTCATACTTGTTGATTTGATAGAGTTAGACATGGTGGATTTTGACCTTATTCTAGGATGGATTTACTTCATTCTTGTTATGAACCTATAGACTATTGTACCCATGTGGTCAAGTTTCAGTTCCCTGATAAGCCAGTTTTTTAGTGGTCCGAGTGTTCGGTATATCCCAAGAGTCATTTTATCTCCTATCGCAAAACCAAAAAGCTAATATCTAAGGGTTGCATCTATCACTTAGTTAGAGTCAAATATACTAATTTCGAGGCTCCAACTATTCAGTCAGTTGAAATTGTTAATGAGTTTTAAGATGTTTTTCCAGAAGATCTCCAAAGGGTACCTCCCAATAGAGAGATAAAATTTGGGATTGACCTTCTTCATGACACTCTTCCCATTTCTATTTTTCCATATCGTACGACACTTACTAAGCTTAAGGATTTGAAAGAACAACTCAAAGATCTTTTAGATAAAGGTTTCATAAGGCCCAGTATTTTTCCTTAGGGTGCACCTGTTCTATTCGTACGAAAGAAAGATGGTTCTTTACATATGTGCATTGACTATCGTCATCTTAACAAGGTCATGGTAAAAAATAAGTATCCTCTTCCGAGAATTGATGACCTGTTTGATCAATTGCAAGGTGCAAGTTATTTCTCCAAGATTGACCTTAGATCCAGCTATCATCAACTTAAAGTGAGGGAATGTGATATTCCAAGGCCAGCCTTCCGAACCCACTATGATCACTTTGAGTTTCTAGTTATGTCTTTCGGGCTAACCTATGCCCCAGTAGCTTTTATGTACCTCATGAATTGAGTGTCCAAGCAATATCTTGATATGTTTATCATAGTTTTCATAGATGACATCCTTGTCTACTCCCGCAGTGACTATGATCATGCAGATCACCTTAGAATTATCTTGCAAACTCTTAGAGGTCACCAGTTGTTTGCCAAATTCATTAAGTGTGAATTTTGGCTAAGGTCTATAGCCTTTCTGGGTCATATTGTTTCAGCCGAAGGTATTAGAGTTGATCTCCAAAAGATAAAAATCGTAAAAAATTAGCCTAGACCTATCTCTCCATCTAACATTAGAAGGTTTTTGGGCCAGCAGGCTACTACCACCATTTTGTTAAAGTTTTCTCTTATATTGCGTCTTCCATGACCCGGTTGACCCAAAAGAAAGTTAAGTTCCAGTGGTAAGATTCCTGTGAGAAGAGTTTTCTGGAGTTAAAGACTCAACTTACTTCAACCCCTATGTTGACTTTGCCTGATGGTACAGATGGTTTTATGGTGTATTATGATACCTCTAGAATTAGTTTGGGTTGTGTGTTGATACAAAGAGGTAAGGTTATAGCCTATGTCTCTATACAGTTAAAGCTGCATGAGAAGAATTACCCAACCCATGATCTTGAGTTAGCTGTTGTGGTCTTTGCTTTGAAAATCTGGAGACACTATCTTTATGGTGTTCATGTTGATGTATTTACTGATCATATGAGCCTGCAGTATGTGTTTAATTAGAGAGAGTTGAATCTTAGGCAGAGGAGGTGGTTAGAGTTGTTAAAAGACTATGATATGAGTGTGTTGTATCACCCGGGCAAGGCTAATATAGTGGCAAATGCCCTTAGCAGATTGTCTATAGGTAGTGTTGCTTATGTAGAGGAAGGTAAGAAAGAGTTAGCTCTTTATGTGCATTGTTTGGCTATATTGGGTGTTAGGTTGCTTGATTCAGCTGAGGGAAGTACTTTGGTGCAAAGTAGTTCCGAATCCTCTTTAGTTTCGAAAGTAAAGGAGAAATAAGATAGAGATCCTAGTTTGGTCAGACTGAAGGAGGCAATTAAGGACCAAAAGGTAGAGGTTTTCTCCCAAGAGGGAGATGGAGTGTTGAGATTGCAGGGTAGATTGTGTGTTCCATGTGTTGATGATCTGAGGCAGAGGATTATGGTTGAAGCGTATGGCACGCGGTATTCTATTCATCGCAGCACTACCAAGATGTATCGCAACTTGTGAGAAATTTATTGGTGGAATGGTATGAAAAAGGATATAGCTAAGTTTGTAGCAAAGTATGCAATGCGTCAATAGGTTAAGGTAGAGCACCAAAGATCTGGTGGTGTGATGTAAGAGTTTGGTATACCCACTTGGAAATAGGAGGTGGTGAATATAGACTTCATGACTGGGTTCCTCTTTCACGTCATCATCATGATTCTTTTTGGGTTGTTATAGACAGGCTGACTAAGTTTGAGTACTTCTTGCTCGTGCATACATCTTATACAGTGGAAGATTATGCTACATTGTATATTCGGGAGTTATTCAGGCTGCACGGAATTCCCTTGTCTATCATTTCGGATAGGGGTACTTAATTTTATTCTAAGTTTTGAAGGGCGTTTCAGTAGGGTATTGGTACCCAAGTTCTTTTGAGTTTTGCTTTTCATCTATAGACAAATGGTCAGGCTGAGAGGACCATTCAGACTGGAAGACATGTTGAGGACGTGTGCTCCTGATTTCAAAGGTAGTTGGGATGATCATTTTCCATTGATAGATTTTGCCTATAACAATAGTTACCATGCTAGCACTGGGATGGCACCATTTGAGGCCTTGTATGATAGAAGATGTAGATCACCCATAGGTTGGGTTGAAGTGGGTAAAGCTGCCGTTATTGGTCCTAATGCAATGTTTGAAGCTATAAAGAAAGTTAAGTTGATTAGAGAGAGGTTAAAGATAGCTCATAGTCGTCAAAAGTCAAATATCGAAGTAAGGAGAAGAGATCTTGAGTTTGAAGTGGGTGATTTGGTGTACTTGAAGATTTCACCCATAAAAGGGGTGAAGAGATTTGGTAAAAAAGGAAAGCTTAGTCCCTGTTACGTTGGCTCGTATAGAGTTTTTGAGCCATGTTGGGTAAGTAGCCTATGAGGTTGAGTTGCCTGCGCAGTTGTCAGCCGTTCATCCTATTTTTCATATCTCCATGCTTAAGAAGCATATTGGTGATTCCGTTGTGGTAGATCCTTCAGAGAGTGTTGATATTCAGAACAGTCTTTTATTCGATGAGATTCCCGTTTAGATCCTAGATTTTCAGATCCGTAGACTGAGGAACAAAGAGGTTTCCTTGGTCAAAGTGTTGTGACGAAACCAGTTAGTTGAGGGCTCTACTTGTGAGGCAGAAGCAGACATGTGAACCAAGTACCCACACTTCTTTTACGCGAGTTTATATCGATCTAAAGGTTATTCCTTAATTCAACCCTTCTAATATAAAGTTCAGCTATATATCTATTCTTGCATGAGTTCTTTCAATTTCCGAGGCATTCAAGAGTTTAGAAAGATTTTGAGCCCGTTTAGTAAATTGCTTCAGCTAAGTGTACGATATTTTCCTGTGTTCCTAGTCTAACTAGAGACATTCGAGGACGAATGTTTCCAAGGGGGAGATATTGTAAGACCCCGCAAAGTTCCCTCGTAGTTTGAGCCTTAGAGTGTGTCAAGTAAAGTGTAATTCCATCCCTAAAAGATTAAGAAGTGACTTCCCAAGTGATTGGTATTTAAACCATATATAATTTTCTTAATTTTGACTTTTTTTCATGTAGAGAATTGAATTATCTTTCAAACGATCAAAATTTTGTCCAAATCCGACATCGGGGGTGAGAATTTATGGCTGTTTTACTGAGAGTTGTCAAACCACCCAGGAACGATGGATAACCTGATAGCCTATTGAGTTTTCGATGAACCGTCGCTCGGCCCATCGCAATCAAGGGAGTAACTCCCTTTTTTGGCCCAAGTGCGACGGCCAGGATGACGGACCATCAAGGTTGCGATGGACCATCGCTGAGACCGTTGCCACTGAGATAGTGTGGCCCCATCCTAGCTAACGTATGATGGACTATCCGATAAACTATCAAGATTGTGATGAATCGTTTCTGAGACTGTCGCATCAAGGAAGTGTATTCTTTTTTTGACTGACGTGCGATGGACAATCCAACGGACTGTCAGGCTAGCGATGGACCATCTCTTTGACTATCGCAGCCCCCGTTCACTATTTTTAACTCATTTTTAAAAGGGTCTTTTGGTATTTTCTACTCTTTTATCAACCAGATATATTCTAAGCGAATCAAATGGCTTTATTCATCATCCAAGAAATAAGAGAGCTAGGGTTTCTCTCTCAAGATCAAATCTAAAACCCTTCTCCAAGAAATTCAAGAACTCACCATAGATTCCACAAATTGAGTTGAGATTTGAGTTCCCCAAGTTCAAAGGTTGCAAGAACCCTCTCTCAAGAGTAAGAGGAAAAGTTTAAAGCAAGCTTGTTCATCCAATTTCATAATCTAAGGTATGTGGGGTTTTGAACAAGGGTAATCCTTTCACCCTTATGCCCGAAGGCTTATTTAAACTATAATTTTCTACAATTTATTATATTTTACATGAAATTGAATTAGGGGTTTTCACCCATTATTATTGGTTGGAAGCTTTTGATGTTTCTTATGAATTGAGAGTCTAATGGCATGATTTTTACATGTTTTCTTGAGAAATTGTTGCTGGGTCTATACCCCATTATTTTAATCCTTGTGAAGTTAATAGTTGAATTGTTTGAGATATTGAAGTATATGAGTACGTTGAGATTATGAGCTAAATTGCTGTAAATTCTAGATTTCTATATTATTTATGAATCTATCTGCTATCTAATATGCATTTTGATGAGTTTTAACTTGATTTGAATTATGGGTCACTAAGCCCTACTCGAGAGTTGTAATTTTATGAGCATTCATGCTATAAGCACCCATGATTTGAGTATTATGAGATTATTGAGAAATATTTTGACCTAACGGTCATAGAAATTTGAAATCCACTTCACTACATGAGATTACAGATTTGATTGTTGGGTTCTTATGAACCATGAGATAATTTTGAAAGCGGATTTTTATGAGATGAGAGAGATAAACTAAAGAGAGTAGTATTTAGCATCGAGTTGGGTAAGTTATTATGGTTTCTTACCCCAAAACTACGTGCCACCGTAGGTTTGAGATTTTAGGCCTAAGGCCAAGATGATTGGACCCGAGGCTAAGATAAGTGATGACTGAGTTGAGATTACACTCCTTGGCAAGAGTATGACGCCTCTCCTTAATGTGAGGTTTCTTCCTTAGGAGGACAAGACGTTAGACTCCATGTAGCTCGCATGGTTTATGTCGGTTAAAAGAACCTCCCTAAATTAAAGTTTTTTTCATTGAGATAGAATATTTTCCCTAAAGCTTTGAGATAAGATTTTTTCTAAAGTGAACGAATTGCTTTTGAGAATTTTCCAAAGAAGAAATTAGTTTTCTCTACTAATATGAGTTGATCACCGGTTTTTAAACTAAAGTTATATGATTCCATGTTCCAAGTGTTCAAGTTCAAAAGAGTTATAATTCTTGAGCAATAAAGAAGTTTTACTCTCCATGAGACATGTGCATGAGTTTAAAGTATTGTTTAAAGCTTCCTTCATCCTATGAGTAATTAGAATAAGAGGAGAGCACAAATTTTAAAGCTAAAATATAATGACTCACGAGATTTGTGTTACATGGTTCATTCTACATGATTTATGAGTTTTACATTTTGACTTATTCAAGCCGTGTGAATCATTCCTATTTGCATGCATGATTTGATTAAAGAGTATTGATATTGTTTTATGTAAATGCACAAACCCCCATATACTCAGTGCATTCCCAAGTGTTGATCCACATATACGTCTATGTGCTACATTGTCTTATAATGTAGGTTTAGGTACTCATTCCTAACCTCGTCAGTGATTTTTGAGTACCTTTGTCTGTATCTCCCCTATGGTGAGTCCTCATGGTTTGAGGACCTATCTTCAGATATTACAATATTCGAGTGTTTATGTTATTACTTTCAATTTAGTTTGAGTCAGTTGGGGACCTGTTCTAATGGATCTCGAGTTCATAAAGTAGCAGAGGCTTTGTCAGACTAGTTATCAGATTATGGTTGTGTTGAGATTTCCAATTTTGTGGTCATTTAGACCAAGTATTATCTTCGTATTTACTTTCATTTGATATGACAGTGCCAGTGTTTTGTATATTCCTTCTTGAATAAGTTATTATGAGAAGTGATAGGCTTAAAGGGTTAGCTTGGGGCTACTTGTAGTCCCAAGCACTGTGTGATGTCCCGAGAGGTGATTTTGGGTCATTACAGTTACTCTATTCACCTAGGATCTATTATGATATACCGTGATTTATAGGAAATCTATTGGTGGAGCGGTATGATTAGGGATATTACAGAGTTTGCTGCCAAGTGTTCTAATTTTTGGCAGGTTAAGGTTAAGCTCCAAAGGCCCAGTGGATCTATGAGTGAGTTCATCACACCCACTTGGAAGTATGAAAAGGTGAACATGAATTTTGTGATAGGGTTCCCTCATTCACGTCGCCAACATAATTCTATTTTTGTTATTGTTGACAATGACCAAATCAGCCCATTTCTTTCTAGTTCATACTTCTTATTCAGTTGAGGATGATGCAAAATTCTATGTTAGAGAGTTGGTTAGATTGCATGGATTCCCTTTGTCCATCATTTTAGATAGAGGTACACAATTTACCTCTCATTTTTGGAAGGCTTTTTTAGAAGAGTCTGGGTATCTAAGTTTATCTTAGTACAACCTTTCACCCTCAGACAGATTATCGGCAGAGAGGACCATTCAAACCTTAGAAGACATATTGAGAACTTGTGTTATTGACTTTAAGGGAAGTTGGGATGATCACTTTCCATTGATTTGAGTTTGCTTAAAATAACAGTTAAAATTCTAGTATTCAGATGGCTCTATTTGAGGATCTCTATAGGAAGAGAAGTGGATCTCCTATTGGTTGGTTTTAGGTAGGTGAGACTGCATTTATAAGGTCAGATTTAGTATTTGATGCTTTGGAGAAAGTTCAATTAATCAGGTAGAGGCTTAAGATAGCCCAAAGCCGCCAAAAATCCTATGCAGATGTGAGGAGAAGAGATCTTGAGTTTGAGGTTAGAGATTTTGTATATTTGAAGATCTTCCCATGAAGGTAGTGAAGATATTTGAAAAAATAGGGTAATTCAGTCCCCGAAATGTAGGCCCTTACAGGATCTTGAGTCAAATTGGAAAGGTAGCTTACGAGCTTGAGCTGCTCAAAGATTTGGCTTCAGTGCGTCCAGTGTTCCATGTGTCCTTGTTAAAAAAGTTTATTGGGGACCCACCTATGGTTGTTCCTTTAGAAAGTACAGATGTTCAGGACAGACTTTATTACGATAAGCTCCTAGTCAAAAACTTATATTGGCAGATTCGCAGACTAAGGAACAAAAAAGTTCCGTTGGTCAAAGTTTTTTGGCAATATCAATCCGTTGAGGGAGCTACTCCGGAAGCAGAAGAAGAAATACGTACCAAGTACCCTCACCTTTTCTCCGCAAGCTCGGACTCAACTTAAGGTAACAATTTTGCTTAGATTATCTCTTTTCCATTATTAGTTCCAACCATGTGGTCATGTTTATGTCATTGCATGCATTCAAGAATCTGTTCAGTTAGTCTCCATGTTTCAGACTTAGTCATGTAATCATGTTTTCAGTTATGCATATTGAATGTGAAATCTCAGTACCTCTATATTTTCTCAGCTTAATCAGTCTTATTCAAGGATGAATAATCCCATGGGGGAGATATTTTAATACCCAATATTTATCTTAGCTTAATTCAACCTATAGTGCATGTACAAGGGGCTTAGAACCTTAAAATTTACCTAAGTGTAGGAGATTTAGTTTTATTTTTGGCCTCTTAACTTTGATAATTTTTAAAGTGACTTTCACAACCCCGAGAGAAGTTTTTGAGTTGATTCATGTTCAGGGACATAATTAGCATGTCTCGGATAAGTTTTGGGTTTTCTGGATGAGGTTTGGACCGCGTTTTGATTTCCAAAATTGCAAGTCACCGCGATTGTGGTGCATCATAGTGGAATAGTGATGGATTTCATAGCACTTAACTGTGAGGACTCAATCGGCATTCCAGTTATGAATTTTAATTTTATAGGGGTAGTCTAGTCTTTTCCCATGGCCCCAATTGATAAAAACACGGGATTTATCATCAGATAAGGCATTATATGCCCTATTTCCACAATTCCTCTTTAAAATAAACCCTATCCATCACCCAAATTCATCAAGTTCAACCATTATTTCTTCAAGAAAACTCAAGAATTCAAGCTTCACTACCCAAGAACGATCAAGAGCATCAATTCTATTGCAACATTAAAGCCTTAAGGTATGTTAAATGTTCATCTATGGGCCCTTTTCACCCATGGATTCCAAGTAGCTATTTTTTTGTTTAAATCATGAATTCACATGTTTGCAATGATTTAATTTCATGAAGCATTTGGGAATTTCGATTATGCATGATGTTTACAAGTGTTTTTAGTTGGAAAGTAGCCTTTACACATTTAAAGCATGAAATTCCATGTTAAATCCCCCAATATATGGTTTTAGCATTATTATTATGTTATTCCCACATGTTTGAATCATTCCCACGCCTAAGTTTATGAATTTCAAGTGTTTCAATTAACAGACTATCCCAGTATCATGTCATATACTTGGTCATGCATTCTTAGATTTTACTGCTTCCTCGCATACTATTCATGTATTCAGTATTGTTTTCAGACATTTGTTTTTCAGGCATATTTGTTCAGAGATGATTTTAGATGTTTAAACCTTATGGCGTATCCAACTTTGTTTTCCGTATATGTGTACCCTTGTTAATAGTTTGTTAGGTGCTCACAATAGGTACTAGCTCTTGGGTTAGCTTGTGGTCACTTGTGACTGTATGCATCGTGTGGCATCCAGGGTGTACTCCCAGGCCATTACACGTTATCTGAGGACCATGATTGTGGCTAGTCAAGAAGGTCAAACTAACATGATTGCAATGATCTTAACGCATTCGCGGTTAATGCAATTCCACATAAGCTGTCATAATCATGGACTAGCTGGATATACACAAGAGAAATTATGTCATTTTGGTCAGCAACCCCAAATCCCATTTAAGGCTCAAAGCTCATTCATTCTAGGGCATCACCATCATTCCATAATTCTACCACCAATCCTTAGTTTAGGGTTTTGTAATTTCTTAGAGCTTGGAGCATAAATTTACACTAATTTGAGGCAAGATTTAATTAGAGGAACTCTAAAGTGTAGATTTGGCTTTGTCTATTGAAGATTCATTTGATTCTAAAGTGTCGTTTGTCCTCTCTTTATTTTTCTTGTGAATAACTTTCATGGACATCTTGGTATATTTGTTTTCATTACCCTTATGATGTTCTATATCTACCTCTTAGGGTTATTCTTGATTAGGGTGCAATTATGTGTGGGTTGTGATGTATTTGTGTAGATTCTAGCTGGTTGATGATGGGTTCTACTATTTCTTGGTTATATTGGTTGATATTTGTGGGTGAAATACCCAAATACCTAAATAGGTTTGATGCATGAAAATCCCAAGTTTTTGAAAACTCAAACTCTCCTTGAAAGAGGGGTTTTAGTGAACTCTTGGAACCTGCATCATCATTGAAAAGGGGATGTGGGAACCAAGGCTATAGTAGACAATTTATGGGTATAGTTTTCTTATTCTCATCATCTTAGACATAAGGGTGATTACGATGTTAAATATACCATGGGTATCATCCCAGATATAGGTATAACCAATTAAGGTATTGGGTGGCTTTAATCGATACACTCGTTAGGTACTCAAAAGGGTCAATGAGTGATATTTTTGAGACTTTGTTGAAAAACTATCCTTGAGGACTTTCAAGCTAGCCTACCACATTATCATGATTAAATTTTGCATTGAGTTATCATGTTCCTATGCATAACTCACCCCTAGGATAATGTAATCCCAAGATCCATGCCTAATTGATTACACTTTAATCATTCTTAGTCTCGAATTAGTCCCTTAGAAACCCAAGAATTACCTTCACATTAAAAAACATAGAAAACACCCAAACCATCTTGTACCATAGGTTTGAACCGAGTGAACAACTATCATTTTGAACTTAATCAATCGCCACTCACACTGTTCCTCTTGGATTCGACCTCGACTCTTAGTTGGGTAAATATATTGACAACGACCGCCTTTCACTTAAATTGATGTGTAAGTTGTGCGTTATCAATAACAATGGTGAAGACGTCCATAAATTCTATAGGGAGGATAGGGTGGACCTGACTGAGATCTACTGGCCCAAAGTAGGCTCTTTGTGCCTCAAACCCACTATTCATTTGAAAGCAATGATCAACATAAGACACATTATATGAAACACTAACAGTTACATAAGAACTCCCCCAATCCCTGTTCTTTGACTTTTGTTTTCCATGCCTACTATTATATTTCTGGCCTCTACCCTACTTTGGATATCCAAACTTTTTATTTTGCCTCTCTCCCATCTTTGCCTAACTCTTTCTCCCATTAATAGGACCAGGACGACGGGACAGAAAGGCTACTATCTGGATTAACAGATTAATAGAGTGGTGTAACTAAGTATTAGACACCTTACTATAAGGCATCATGAATAGAGTATCATCAGGCCAAGAAGATCAAAGGGCTCGAGGAAGACTAGAGGGAACATGTGGAACTCCACAGGGGAAATCAGAAGTAGGGATCCTAGACCGAGTCTGTACCCTATGTGTAGGATGAGTTCTTCCTTCATTATCCTCAGGTGGAACAAAAGAGTTTTCACAAGCATCAGATATTCAGGGAGGTATGTTCTAAAAATGTGAATAGCGGAATTAGATAAGATTTTAACACCCTAGACTCTACAGCTAGAAAGAAGAATAACAAGAAAGGGAAACATTCTTAAATATCTTGTAGCATCTTCCTTATTAGTGTGGCACGCTACACACCCATAAAAAAGACTCTACTTAACATGGATTTGTGGACACCCAATGACACCAAACCTAGGCTCTGATACCATTTTGTCATGACCCTAACAAGGGACGGGCTGTGATGGGTATACCAAGTCCACCGAGGGCCGGATGCCACCCTTTTTGCCTAGTTAACATAGAACATAACACCTAGCAATGGTTTAATTTAAAACATATAGAAAGATAGGAAAGTAATAAAATCAAATATAACTAAGAATTTCAACATCAATACCTAATCCACAGAAATATCCTAAAGCCTATACTAATCTAAAAATAACCTACGTTGGGACATGCCCCCCACCCTAATAATGATAATGGGACTGACAATGTTAATATGAGCTATTTAATTCTAGTTTATGAAAGTAAATTGATGGAATTATAAAGTATTCTAGATAATTAAAGCTCACCACTACATGACAAACGACCGATGAATCAAGGCGATCCACCTAACACTATCCAGCAAAATTAGGATTGCCTTCGGACCTTGTATCACATGGGGATAAAACGTCTAGAGACATTTAGTGGATTAAGAACTAGAATGTAACTTAGGAATGAGGATAAAGTAATGACAATTCAAAATCTAGTTCAACTTAATTTACATGATTAGATACATATGTGCATACATAAATGCTTATATAAAATGCTGGGATATGGAACAAAGCTTAACATATATTTTTAAAATCTAAACTTGTACTGTGTATCTTAACCATCATATATCATTACCTAAGATCTATATGGGACCTAACTCCCACCCCCTAGTCAGGCCCCCCAGTGCATGTAGCCCGCACGAATTGGAGAATAATCTTATATTTATACACGGGGGACTCAAACCTCCCAACCATATACTGAGGTAACTTAAGCACCTGATTATGTAATGTATTATGAGGGACTCAAACCTACTTATCATATAATAAGGTGGACTCGAACTACCCAGTCATAAGCAAGGGGACTCAAAACCTAGACTATTTAGACCACAGTTTCTAGTATTAGTCTCTAGGGACTGCCACTTTCACACCGCAGCTACACAACCCTCTTTTAAACCATAATACACATTTATGCATATATTTTTGGTATCGTCATACCAAATACACTTGCAAGGCATGCCATTTGAATTCTATGGACAATTCCCTTTATTCATTAATAGAAACTGTCATGTTTTAGTAACTTCTTTACATCATGTAATTATTTTGAAAGTACTTCCATGCAATTTTACTCGTATTTAAAACCACTTCCACAAAATTTAGGTTGGGGTTATTACCATTTCAATTGCTATTATTCACAAAATTTAGGGAAATCACCATCCCTTAGTTTTTCACCATACCCATACATCAAGTTGATTTCAAAAACACCATTTAAAACATAAACAAAGCATATTCAAACATGAGACAACACATGAACAATAATCATTCAAAACCCTCAACCCATGTGCAAA
>NC_061111.1:104993165-105014195 GCF_002878395.1 Capsicum annuum | reverse complement strand
TATATGCTAGCGTTCCAACCACTAACCGTCTTTGAATGCTATGTCCCCATATGACATAGGTGTTGGAGCATCATTTTCTCATCTCGTGCAATGATTAGGTGATCGAAGTGGTTCATGCATTGACTATGGAGTGGTGAACTTCTTTATTTGGGAAGACATGCATTCTTGGTCTCCTATCTTTAGACTTAGCCTTACTTTTACTTGGTTTGTCTATTATCGGGGGCTTATCCCTACATATACATTTCTAAACTTCAGTCTGTATAGAGGTATTATGGATGAATATAGACTTGGGAATATTGGTTAGTATGATGAATCTAATGAATTATTTAGACATGTTTAAGTTATTATTTGTAGTATGTTTCCTCTATCTTATATGGTCAGGATTCATTCGACCCTTGTGATTTATATTGATGATTACTTTAGATTATCTTGGTGACCTTCGGTTTATGTGGACTTGAGGTACCCTTACGACATAGCCCGATTTTGAGGCATGTAAAGTTGGTATCAGAGCCTAGGTTCTTGGTTAGTTGGGTATCCACAAGACCATGTCAACTAGAGTCTCTTTTATAGGTGTGAAAAGCTCCACACTTATAAAGAGGGGCTACGAGGTATTTTAGTAAATAGTTCCCTTTTTTATGTTTCAATCTCAAGATATAGAGTCTAGGATTCCTCTGATTTCTATTTGCTATTTTTCAGATCATTGCTCCAAGGAGATTTGAGTGCCAGGCAAACCCTTTGAGGGCCCTATGGATGAATCTCATTCAACTTCTGGAGTTCGGACCTAGGCTAGGGTTGTGGCATCTGACCATCTTTGTAGGGTTCCACCTGTGCCCACCAACCCTAACTATAAGAGTAACCCCCATATTCTATCACCTTAAAGTAAAGCTGTTAATTCTAAGTTTCATCGCTCTTTCAACCTCTTAACTTAATTACTAACCTCTCAATCAGAGCGTGGTGCTCTAGCTATAATTACTTTTGAGGTCACAAGAATTGGCCAATTTATGAGGTTGAGCCCTCCTATATTCTCTGTTATAAAGGTTGAGAAAGATCCTCAAGGCTTCATTGATGAAATAGAGATGATCTTCCAAATTATGCATGCTTCAGAGATTGAGGCCATTGAGTTTACTTCCTACCAATAGATAGATATAGTGTATCAATATTACAAGGGGTAGGAGTTTTCTATAGTTATTGATTCTAGTCCCGCCATGTGGGAGGATTTCTTAGAGGCTATTTTAGGCCACTGCTTTCCTCAAAAATTGAGGAAAGCAAAGGTAGAATTATTTGTGAACTTAAAGCAAGGGAGGATGCCCATTCAAGAGTATGCCTTGAGGTTCTATTAATTGTCAAGGATGCTCTTGAGATAGTTTCAAGCATAAGGGATAGAATGCAAAAACTTGTCTCGAGATTGTCACATGAGTTAATCCTTCAGAGCAAGGTGTCCTTGTTGATTAAAAACATGAATATTTCTAGGTTGATTGTGTATTTGTAATAAGTGGAAGGAAAGAAAAAACAAGTTGAGCTTAGTGAGAGGTAAGAAAAGAAATTTAGGCCTTCTAAGCATAGTAGTGGAGATGGTGGAATGTGGCCACAGAAGAAGTGGGGGAGTGTGAGTTCTTTGCCTCGACTAGTGTTCACTCTTCTTACTCAATGTTTTTGAGTGATCTTTGATCTTAATTTAGTGGTGGGTCCTAGGAACAAGGTGCCCAATTCTAGGCTAATATTCCCTAACGTCTCCACTCCGCCCTCCTTATAGATTTTATGGTCAGAGTCATCGTGGTCAACATGAGAAAGGTAGAAACAAACATTTCATTGTGGTTATATTGGGCATATGCAGTGTGAGTACCCCTCTCTATCATCTTCTTGGTCTAACAGGGCTCTTTTTGCTACTTTATCTAAACTCACACCGAAGGGTGCTATGTCTATCTCTGTTTCTTTTTCTGGCATCGATGCTTGACGGAATCGCTTATATGCATTTGCTACTCTTCAGGATTTTGAGGTGTCTCCCAATGTTATCACAGGTATGTTGAGACTTTTATCTCATGATGTGTATTATTTGCTTGATGTAGGGTCTACTATTTGTTATGTGACCCCATATATGGTTGTGAATCTTGATTGTGGTTCTAAAAGTTTATCGATTTCTTTTTCTGTGTCTACCTTAGTCAAATATCCTATGATTGTTAAAAGGGTCTAAAAGGGGTGTGTGACATCAGTAGGTGGTAGAGATACTCTTGTAGACTTGATAGAGTTGAGAATGGTTGACTTTAATGTCATTCTGGGGATATATTGGTTGTACTCTTGCTATACTTCATTATATTTTTGAACCCATAAGGTCATGTTTTGATTCCCTAATAAGTCAGTCATTGTATGGGAAAGTGATTCCTTAGTTCCTAAGGAAAGGTTCATTTCTTATCTAAAGGCCCAAAAGTTCATTTCAAAGGGATGTTTATATCACTTGGTCTGAGTTAAAGATGGTAACTCGAAAGGGCCTTCTCTAGAATCCATTCCCGTGGTTAATGAGTTTCCCAAGGTGTTTCCTGATGATCTTTCTAGTGTTTCTCCCGATAGGGAAATTGATTTTGGGATTGATATTGTTTTGAACACTTGTCTAATTTCTATATCACTTTATAGAATAGTTCTAATGGAGTTGAAATATCTCAGAGAGCCATTTAAAGACCTCTTAGATAAAGGTTTTATCTGCCTTAGTGTGTCTTCGTGGGGTATTCCCGTGTTGTTTGTACACTAGAAGGATGGTTCCTTTTGTATGTACATTGATTATCGTCCGTTTAACAAATTGACCATAAGACATAAATGTCCTTTTCCTAGAATAGATGATTTATTTGATTAACTTCTGGGTACGAAGTGTCTCTCAAAGATTGATCTTAGATTGGGTTATCACCAACTTAAGATTAGGGATGTAAATATCCCTAAGACTACATTTAGAACCTGGTATGGTCGGTATGAGTTTCTTGTCATGTCTTTTGGATTGACCAATGCCTCAGTGGAATTTATGGACTTGATGAATAGGGTATTCTATCCGTTCTTGGATAGGTTTTTCATTGTCTTCATTGATGACATCTTAGTCTATTCTAAGAGTGAGGTGGATCATGTTGATCACCTTCGTGCCGTGTTACAAACTTTGAAGAATCATTGTTTGTATGCCAAGTTCTCTAAGTATGAGTTTTGCTAGTTGAAACCCGAGCTTTTCTTGGTCATGTTATCTCTAGTTAGGTATCATGGTAGATCCCTAAAAGGTTACGGAGGTTAAGAAGTGTCCTAGACATATGACTCCAACCAATATTCAGAGCTACTTTGGTCTATCCAATTATTATAAAAGATTTGTAGATGATTTCTCGACTATAGTTTCCCCATTAACCAAGATAACCCAGAACAAGGTCAAGTTCTTATGGTCGAATACATATGAGGGTAGTTTTGAGAAGTTGACTTTGGCTTGGGTTTTGATCTTGCCTAAGGGTAGTGATGGTTTGGTTGTATATTGTGATTCTTCTCGTGTCGGTCTTAATTTTGTGTTGATGCAACATGGTAGGGTGGTGACCTATTCTTCTAGGCAATTAAAAGTTCATGAGAAAAACTACCCTACTTATGACCTAGAGTTGTTAGTCATGGTTTTTGCACTAAAGATTTGGCAGCATTATCTTTATGGGGTTCATGTCAATATTTCTTTCCAATCATAAGAGTCTCCAATATATGTTTACCTAAAAAAAGTAATATCTCTAGCAAAGAAGGTGGCTTGAGTTGTTGAAAGACTATGATATGAGTCTTCACTACCTTCCCGGTATGGTGAATGTAGTCCCCAATGCTCTTAGTAGATTGTCTATGGGAAGTTTGACCTATGTAGATGAGGATAAGCGGGAATTGGTGAAGGACATTCACTATTTTTCTAATCTTGGAGTTTGACTTGTGGACTTCGAGGATGGTGGTGTATTTGTGCTTCCGATATCTCAATCATAACTTATTGTTGAGGTAAGGAAAAATCAAGCATTAAACTCCAACTTGATGAAGATCAAACATAATATAGGTCAACACAAATTTATGGACTTTGTGATTGGAGGCGATGGTATCTTGAGATACCAAAGTAGACTATGTGTTCCCGACATTGATGGATGTAGGAAAGGGGTCATGTTTAAGGCTTATAAATCCCATTATGCTATTCACCATGATTCAATTAAGATGTACCAAAATCTTAGAGAGTTCTATTGGTGGGGTAGTATGAAGTATAATGTGGCTAGATGTGTGGCCAAGTGTATGGTGTGTCAACAAGTGAAAGTTGAGCATATGAGGTCCGGTGGGTTGTACCAAGAAATTGTGTTTCCCAAATGGAAGTGCGAGGCAATTAATATGGATTTCATTACCGGTCTTCTTAAGTCTCAAAATCAATGTGATTTTATTTGCATAATATTTTATAGAATGGACAAGTCCTCTTACTTCTTGCCCATGAGGATTAATGACTCGGCAAAAACTTATGCTAAGTTGTATCTTATGGAGATCATGAAGTTACATGGTTCTCCTATTTCAATCATCTCAGATTGTGGTCCCCCACTTTATCCCACTTTTGGAAATCATTCCAAAAGGGTTTGGGGACTAGAGTATGCCTTAGCACCACGTTCCATACACAAATGGATGGGTAAGCAAAAAGGACCATTTAAACATTAGAGGACATGTTATGGGATTTTGTTATTGATTATGGTGGTATTTGGTATGGCCAATTGCCTTTTATTGAGTTCGCCAATAATAATAGTTACCACTTTAGTATTGGCATGGCCTCTTTTGATGCATTGTATGGTAGGAGATGTTGATCTACGATTAAGTGGTATGAAGTTGGTAAGGGTAAGTTACCTGGCCCCGATTTAGCTTTGCAAGCCTTAGAGAAGGTGAAGGTAATTCATGATTTATTGAAAACCACTCAAAGTCGCCAAAAGACCTATGTAGATATGAGGCATATGAACATAGAGTTTAGCGTTGGTGATTGGGTATTCTTAAAAGTGTCTCCTATGAAGGGAGGGATGCGATTAGGTAAAAAGGGTAACTTTTCCCCTGATATGTTGGTCCCTAATTAATTGTTAAAAAGATGGGAAATGTTGCCTATGAGTTGGAGTTATCTTCTAGTATGAACTCCATTCACCTAGTTTTCCATGTCTCTATGGTGTGGAAATATGTGCGTAATTTGTCATTGGTTATTCACTTGAGAGATGTAGATATCTCAGACTCTTTGTCCTATGAGGATATCCTAGTGAGGATCTTGGATCAGCAAGTTCACTGGTTGCAAATGAAAGAGGTGGCTTCAGTGAAGGTTTTATGGAGTAACCAAAAATTTGAGGAAGCTACATAGAAAGCGGAAAAGGACATGGAGTCCGTGTATCTGCATTCATTTCCTATTATAGAAACTTGGGATGGAGGTATGTGTTGATCTCCTTGCTTTGATTTATGCCTTTGATAGATAATAGGTTAAAGTTCCCAATGTGTGGAGTTGGTTTATGTCTTTTTAGACCATGGGTTCAAGTCCCTTATGCTTTTAAGCTATATGTGTCCTTGTTATGATGGTTTTAAGTCTCTAGTATATTGAGTTGATTCATGTCCTTGGTAAAAAAATAGGCTCGAGTCCCTAATCCTTGAATTGAGTAAGTATCCTTGATAAGTTGATGGGTTGAAGTCCCTAAATTGTGAAATGACTAAGGGTTGATAAGTAAGGGGTTTAAGTCCCCAAGCCAATGAAGTGAATTATTGATTGATAATGAACATGATGTACATTCTACCCTTGTTGTATGCTTGTTCTAACTTGTTCAAGGGTTGGTTTGATATAAGATAATATGTTAACTTGTTTTTATTTCTTCCCTTACCCATTATTTGCGGACGAATGATCCAAGTGGGGGAGAATTGAAAAACCTAAACTTTGAACCATTGAAAGAAATTCACTATTTGATGTTATTGGGGTGGGTACGACTAGGGGCATGAGTCGTACCCCTTGGATACGAGTTGTATCCACTCTCTCCTCCCCTCTTATACCTTGAGCAGCCTAATATGATAGTAAACCGCCCACTATACAAGTGATCCTTCTCCATAATCATACCTAAAGTATACGAGTCATACTCAACATTATTGTATAGAGGGAAGTCCTAGCTTAAGTGGACTATTTTAGGTATGGGTGGTGTATACGAGTTAGGTCTTGTTGTACCCTTATTATATGACTTAAGGATGTTTGGTTGTACCCTTAATATGCTAACTGAATTGTGTAGTCACATGTGATGATGTGTTGAACTAGGGCAATGGCCCAATAAGTATGAATGATTTATAAATGGTATTGTAAAAATATTGTGAGCCATGTATTGTGAAATAATGAAGTTGTTGAGTTAATGACTAATAAGGGGTTGAAGTCCCTCAATATAAAGATGAACTTTAATTATGTATTGAGCTAAAGTGTGGTAATGATGTAGTATAAGATTGTTAATGAAATATGAATAGTTTGTGAGGGTCTTGATGACCATAAATTGAATTGTATAATGAATTGAATAAAGGCAGTGACCTAATAAGATAGTTGAGTAATGAAGGTTCCTATAAAGACCATGGGGTCATGTATAGTGCTGAATTGGTTAAATGGTAAAAGTCCTTAAGTATTGTATAGAATGAACATTGATGCATGGGCAAAGGGTTAAAGTCCCATTGTCAACTAATGATAGCTGTGATGGATTGAGGTTGAAGTCCCTTTCCTTATGAAATGGCTTGAGGTTGGAGTCACTTGCCCAATGAAAATGCTCGAGGTTAAAGTCCCTTCCTTAAAGTGATATCTTGAGGTTAATATACCTCATCGAATAAAATAGCTTGCGGTTAAAGTCCCTTGGCATAAGGTTAGAGTCCTTTGTCTAACGAATGAGCATAAGGTTAGACTCCCCTGCCTAGATTTATGTGTGTGGTTAGAGTCCTTTGTTTGAATGATTATGTATGTGGTTAAAGTCCTTGGTTGGTGAAAGTGTGAGCATGGTCAATGTCCTTTGTCTAATGGTATACGAATATGGTTAAAGTCCTATGCCAAATGAGAAATGCTTGAATATATAAGTATGGAGGGTCAGAGTCCCCCACTTCATGTCTAATGAATGAATGTTTAAGAATATTGTCAAGCTTGATTTCTTGATTTACATGCGATATAACTATATGTAAGGATAAGTGTATGATATAATTGAATATGTTATATTTAATTGGTGTTGAAAGATGATTCATCCTTGAGTTACATGCTAGAGTTCCAACCGCTAATCATCTTCGGATGCTATATCCCCATGCAACATAAGGGCTGAAGTATCATCTTCTCTTCCTGCGCAGTGATTAGGTGATCGAAGCGGTTTGTGCATTGACTATGGAATGGTGAGCTTCCTTATTTTGGAAGACATGCATTCTTGGTCTCCTATATTTGGACTTAGTCTTATTTTTACTTGGCTTGGCTATTGTTGAGGGCTTGTACCAATATATACATTCCTAAACTTTAATCTGTATATTCGTATTATGGATGACTATGGACTTGGAAATATTGATTAGTATGATGAATCTAATGAAGTGTTTAGAGATGTTTAAGTTATGACTTGTACTATGTTTCTGCTATCTTATATGGTTGGGATTCATTCGACCTTTCTATTTTATATTAAACTTTAGGTTGGATTATATGGGCACCTCCGGTTCATGCGGGCTTGAGGTGTCCATACGATATGGCCCGATTTTGAGGCATGTCACTCCTATTAGTATAGGTAACTTGTGTCTTAAATAAATTTATAATTTTACCCTTCTTTTTTTGAAAAATCATTTTGGGGGTCTATTTTGACCCTGGCTTAAAAATAGGTAATATAGGTATCGTTGGCTTTCTTTTGACACGTAGATTCTATATATCTATATTTTAGTTAGTTTTGTGACTGTTCATGAGTCAGAGACTCTAGATTAAAGTCTTATAGATTGGTTTTTGGCCTTCAAAGTAGGTTATGTCTTAATTTTCTTCAGATTGCGCTGGATAGTTAATATTGATTTAAAATCATGTTAAATGTGTGGGAACTAATCATGAAAATGGCTATAATTATTGTGTTATGCTCATGTAGGGGCCTATATATTAATGTATATGGTAATTTTGGAACATTATTTGCAATGTGTGATCATGTGAGGTCCTATATCACATTATTGACCTTGTTTACATGAAATTTGTTGTAACTTGTTCAATGAAATTGCCTAATACGATATCAATGATGTTTCTTAATGTATTTTGATTTATTGGCATATGGTATGTTGAACTTCATGGATAGTTGGATAATTTGGTGGATTATTGGCCCACTTGGTTGGTATTATTGGTTGGATATAGAAATTCCCATTTTTGTTGGTTGTGATTATTACATCCCCATAGCATATACATTTATGAAATATTGATACCACCATGATAATACTGGACACACTGGCTTTTTCTAGCAGAAACTATGATATCTTAAAAACCCTCTATCGATGGATATGCCAGAGAGGAGATATATATATTTGATGTATATGGGTTGATAAACCCCCCATGGATCCTATGTCGAGAAGATTTGGCTACGTAAGTATATACAGAGGTTGTGAGACAACCTCATACATCATCATCAATATCTTGATCGCCATCATCATCATCATTATCATCACCATCTCCATTGTATTTGTATTAACTTTGTACTTCTCTGTGTGTATTATTTTTCCTTGATGTGATACCTGTCTATATGTATTTATTTTCTTCATTTTTGTATATATAGTACCTATATACTTGTATTCTCTCTCATATTGCTATAGTATATGTGAATTATAGAACTATTAGTGGAGACAGTATGGGCTATTGTTTAGAATATTTTATGGTTGCATGTTGCATGCCTTTAGTGTATATTTTGTATATTTTATTCTCTACTTTTCTCAGTCGGCCTATGATACCTACTGAGTACAAGTGGATCATGCTCACCCCTACTATGCCTTTTTTATGCAGATCTAGGTTCGAGTATGCCTCACGATGGTTGATTCGGGCGATATTTGGAGCTTTTCGAGGTACCAGTGGATTTCATACATCCAGAGTTTACTACTTCCTATATTTATTTTAGACTATGTCTTTATTTGTATTCAGAGATTGAGTTGTTCCTATTTGGATTCCTTGTGTATTTTTTATCTCAAGTTGTACTAGTTAGTTCTTACACTGTGACACTAGGTTTTGGGATTTTGTTGGTATCTTAATTATATTTTCACTTTTACTACAGATGTGGTTCGACTCCAATCTAGGGGTCTTTCCTTAGTTTTGGTATTTATTTATTATTTCATATCAGTTTGGGTGATAGGCTAACTTGTCAAGTTTTATCGTGACAAGTTCCATCATGACCCTTTGTTTTTGGATCATGATAATTGGTATCAGATCAGCCAGGTTCATGGGTGTCAGTAGTGTATGAAAAAGATATCTAATAGAGTCTCATAGATCAGTACATAGATATCTGTATCTATCTTTTAGAGTCTATAGGATATCATTTGGAAATTTCCCTTATTTTGTTTCTCATCACGTGGATTTCCTTCATACCTTATGTTCTAAGTCATATTTCTCTCTTTTCTATGCAGATGGTAAAGACTAGATCTTGTTAAATTAGAAATGTGAAGCCTTTATTCAAGGATAAAGTCCACTTTAGAGAGCAAATTGCAAGTCGTGGATAGGTTTGAGGTAGTGAATGGACAATAGATTTTCACCATCTAGGGGTAATGCTAGAGGACTCTCCCCTGAGCCTCAGGTTGAGCATATTAGGGCTACGGCTCCTACTTTGGTTCCACCGAGTTCTTCTGTGCCAGTTTTAGAGGGTGTTGTTGGTTCACTTGTTGATACATTTAGAGGGTTCTCCTTTTAGTGCACCTAGTGTTCCCCAGTTTCAAGTATTGCACCTCTGTCTGTGCCAGAGTCAACTTATGGTGTTTCTCTAGGCTTAAGTGTGGATCCTCCTATAGTTCCTACCTCAACTTTTGGTACACTATAGACTCCAAGTGTTATTCCTCCTTCAGCACCTGCATCTAAGTATGGTATTCCAAGATCAGAAGTTTAGCTTTAGTCGATGTTACCTCCTTATGTGGGATCTTATCCTGCCAGATTCACCATGCCTCCTTTTATTGTGAGTATAGTTATGTTTTCTGCATCCTTCAATTGATAAGTAGTATGTTCAACACCATGCGACTTAAGACCCAGGTGATGCAATTTTTCATGATAGACAATCAAGAACTCATACGTATCCTCGCCCATAGCACCACTAAACCTAGAAGGACCCAAATAAGTGACCCTCTCAAACTTTTTTTTATCCTCACAACTTAAGATTGGTGGAGGTCACTTATTGGTTGTAGGCCTTTCAATTCTCCTAAGATGACTTGGGATCAGTTTGTTGAGTCCTTTTTTAAGAAATTTGTTCCTCATATTCTGATGAATCGGTAAGGGAAGAGTTTGATTAGTTGAAGTAAGGATCTATGATTATTGAAGAGTATTAGAAATGCGCTCATGCCTTGTCTATTTATTCCTATGCCAGCATTGCTACCAAATCTGAGATTATTTAAAAGTTTGTGAAGGGATTGGAAGTTTCTCTTTAGCTAGATACATCTCAGATGGCAGTGTTTGGAGAATTGTTCTAGAGTATAGTGGATCATTCTTAGATGCCTGAGGTTATTTTTCGAGCATGTCAGGAAGATACCACGAAGTTTCTTCATTTAGGTGAGTTCAAAGGTCACACTTCTTAAGGTAGGGATTCTTGAGGTTTTTGTTGTTATCATGGTAGACCTATACAGACATCGTTGTAGAGTACAGGTAGTGGATTTTCTAGTTTAGTAGTTTTAGATGGTCGTTCTAATCTAGTGTACCTCCTCGTACTGAGTGGGGCTATAGAGGTTGATATGTGTGTGATGAGACTGGCTATTTGGCCAAGGACTGTCCTCGCCATGTGTTTAGAGCTACTTCTATTTTCGCTGTGAGAGTTAGGTATTCTACCATAGGTGCGCAAGGCAAAGATCGTGATGCTCGTGGTGGTAGTCTTGGGGCTATTAAGCCAGTTGGTGGTCATGGATAGTGCTATGTTATACCCACTAGACCAGAGGTAGAGGCTTCTAACGCTGTTATCATAGGTATTATCCTTCTTTATTTTAGATCTGTATCTGTGTTATTTGATTTTGAATCGACTTTTTCTATTTGTCTGCATATTTTGCTTTGGGTTTTGATTCTTCTGATGCTTCTTGATGTGCCTATTCGTATATCTATCCCTATAAGAGACTCTTTAATGGTGGATCGGGTGTACCGATCTTGTATTATGACTTTTGTTGGGCGTGATACTTGGGTAGATTTCTTATTTTAGATATGGTTGATTTTGATATCATTTGGGGTATGGATTGGTTGGCTTCTTACCATGCTATCCTAGATTATTATACTAAGATCGTGACTTTAGATTTGTCGAGTGTCCCAAGGGTAGCTTCGAAGGGTGTGATTCATTTGGGTCCCAAGAGAGTTATATCTTTCCTTTAGGCTCGTCATATAGTTGAGAAGGGATATTTATCTTATTTGGCTCATATTTGTGATACTATCATTGGTTCACATCCATCTTGGGATTCTGTTTGCAATTTCCATGAGTTCATTGATATGTTCCCTATAGATTTGCCTAGTATGCCTCCAGATTATGATATTGACTTTTCTATTGATATTGAGTCGGGCACCAAGCCCATTTCTATTACTCCTTATATGATGGCCCCAGATGAGTTAAGAGAATTAAAGGACCAGTTGCTGGAGTTATTAGATAAGGGATTTATCTGACCTAGTGTATCACCTTTGGGTATGCTGTATTATTTGTGAAGAAAAAGGATGGGTCTATGCAAATGTGTATTTATTATTGGCAGTTGAATAAGGTGAAAATTAAGAATAAGTATCCTCTTCCTTATATTGATGATTTGTTCTAATTAACTTCAGGGTACTTTGATGTTTTCAAAGATTGATTTGAGGTTCGGGTATCACCAGTTGAGGATTAGAGCTCAGGTATTTCAAAGACAACTTTTATGACTCGATACAGTTATTATTAGTTCTTGGTCATGTCCTTTGGGTTGACCGATGCCCCAATTGCATTCATGGAGTTGATGTAATGGGTATTTCAATCGTGTCTATTCTCCTTTGTTATTGTATTTATAGATGATATATTTTTTTATTCCAAGAGTAAGGTAGACCATGAGAAGCATTTGTGGATTATACTTCCGAGATTGAGGGATGAGAACTTGTATGCTAAGTTCTCCAAGTATGTCTTTTGGTTGGATTCTATCTCTTTCTTAGGTCATGTGGTGACTAAGGATGGTATTATGGTTGATTCGACCAAGATCGCAGCGGTTCGTATTGGGACAGCCCAACTTTGCCCATTGAGATTTTGAGTTTTTTGGCTTAGCGGATTAATATTGGCATATTATTGAGGGTTTTTCATCTATTGCGGCTCAATTGACCAATTACACTAGAAAAAAGATTTCCTTTTAGTGGTCTAATGCTCGTGAGACGAGCTTTTCAAGAGTTTAAGAATTTGTTGACTTCTTTTCTTATATTTACTTTTCCCAAGGACGGTGTGGGTTTTACTATCATTTGTAATGCTTTAGGTGTTGGGTTAGTTCTATTTTGATATAGGAGGGTAAGGTGATTACGTATGATTATCGTCAGTTTTATCCCAATGAGAAGAATTACCCTACCCATGATTTGGAGTTGTACATGGTTGTTTTTTCTTTAAAGTTATGGAGGTACTACTTGTATGGAGTCTAATGTGAGATTTTCTCAGATCATTGTAGCCTTCAATATTTCTTCACCCAGCGAGATCTTAATATGAGGAAACATCATTGGCTTGAGCTGCTGAAGGATTATGATATGACTATTCCTTATCATCCAGGCAAGGCTAATATGGATGCAGATGCCTTAAGTCAGAAATCGACTAGCATGGGTAGCTTGGAGCAACTTTTGACCCAAGAGAGGCCTTTGGCCCTAGAGGTTCAGTCTTTAGCTAACCAGATGGTTAGGCTTGATATTTTGACACTTGGATATGTTTTCGCATTCATTGAGGCTAGGTCTTCTTTGATGGAACAAATTTAGGCTCATCAATTTGATGATGATGGGATGAGGGTAATTCAGGATGAGGTGTTGGGTGGTGAGGCTAAGAAAGCCTTACTTAATTCAAATGATGTTTTGAGGATTAAAGGCCGAGTTTGTGTATCGAGAGTAGGTGATTGCATTTGATTAATTTGGAGATGGCTCATTGTTCTAGGTATTCTATCCATCTAGGAGTAACTAAGATGTATCATGATTTGAGACAATATTACTGGTAGGGTGGTATGAGAAAGGACATATTGGATTTTGTATCTTGTTGCCTATGTAACCAGCAGGTAAAGGCTGAGCACTTGAGACCTGATGGTTTGCTTCAGAGATTACCCATTCTCGAGTGGAAATGGGAACATATCACTATAGACTTGGTTGCCTTATCCTTTTTATTGTTCTGATAGTGTTTGGGTCATTGCGGATCGAATGACCAAAATCTGCTTATTTTATTTTTGTCCAGGTCACTTTCAATGCTGAGAGGTTGTCCCATACCTATATTTTGAGATTATTCTATTTATGGTAGTGTCTATCATCTCATATCAAATATCAGTATTTGCATCTCACTTTTAAAATACCTTTAAAGCTGAGTTGGGTACTTGGGTTGATCTTAGCACAATGTTTCACACCCAGACCGATGGTCGGCCAGAGCAGACTACTTAAGTTTTGAAGGATATGCTCTAAGCTTGTGTGATGGAATTTGGTGGCCCATCGAAAAAACATCTAGTATTGATATGGATCCTTTTGAGACTTTGTATGGTAGCATTGTCACTGTGTAGTTGGTTGGTTTGAGGTTTCTAAAGTTAAACCTCGAGGTCTGAACTTCCTTCGTGAACCATTAGTTAGAGTTCTAATCATTCATGATAGACTTTGAGAGGCTTAGAGTAGGAAAAATTGTTATGCAGATTGTAGACTTTGTGCCTTGAGTTTAGGTGTGGGTGATCGAGTTTTCCTTCAAGTTTTTCCCATGAAGGATGTGATGAGGTTTTGGAAGAGGGGAAAGCTTAGCTCCATATATATTGGGCTCTTTGAGATTCTTCGGACTATCAGTGATGTGGCTTATGAGTTGGATTTTCCACTAGATTTATCAACTGTTCATCTATTTTTTCATGTTTCCATGCTTCGGTGTTACATTCCAATTGAGTCTTATGTCATTCGTTAGCATTCAACTCAATTAGATAAGAGGTTGTCTTTTGTTGAGGAGCCTGTCTATATTTTGGCTAGAGATGTTAGGTGGTTGCGTTCTAGAGTTATTTTTGTGGTTAAGGTCTAGTGGAAAAATTAACTTGTCGATGAGGATACATGGGAGGTGGAGTCTGGTATGCATAGTTCTTATCCTTGACTTTTTGCTGATCCAGGTATTTCCCTTGCCTTTAGTTCGAGGATGAACTAGATTCTTAGTGGTGGACAATGTAACGACTTGATCTTGGAGATTTATGTGAAATATTTATTCCTATGCGATTTGATTATTTTACCCTTCCCTGTGGTTGCTTTGTAGTATTTTTGGGGTGTGGGGATGATTGGCATGGTTCTCGATGCATTTCGGTGTGATTTGTGTGATATTATTGATTTTGGTGGCTTGAGAAGCCTTATAGTTGATTTCGATCAATATTTATTAATTTGTGCATTGGATCAAAAAACGGACTACACCAGTAGATCCGAAACATTGATTTTTGGGTGGTAACATGATTGGTATGGTTTTATGTCTGGTATATCTCATTTCAACCCTCGGTTTGGAAAGTTATGAATTTGAATTTCGAAGGTCAACTTGGTGAAAATGATATTTTTTTTAAATTTGATATCGCCATAAAGTACAGAGTGTCGAATTTGATAGTGTAGCATAGTTCGTTTGTGTTCATAGGATTTAAGGTGTGTCCCAAGAGGTTCGCAGAGACTTTGAATTCTAAGTCTCTACAGCTGGTATAGCCGTTAAAGCACCACTTTGGCCACTTTAGAGGCTAGCGCTAAAGCGCCATGTAGTCGCTTTAGCGGCTAGCTACCCTGGGAGCAAGGATGCTTTAGTAAAAGGTGCTAAAGCGACCCTTTGTCCGCTTTAGTGGACTGTCTGTCTTAGCGAATATTGGTAAAGTGGTAATAGACCACTAAAGTGGGGACCTCTAAAGTGGTGACCTCTATCTAAAGCAGCCAATTGACCGCTTTAGCAGCACCTGAGGCCCTGAGTATAAATATTCCTTTTCTTGTCTTTTCCACCATTTTTGAGACTTGGAGCTTAGGGTTTCATGATTTTGAGCAATTTCCTCCATTTTTAAGCTTGGCTAAGCTCCATGACACCTATTTCAATTGTTTCTCTTCAATTTTATCATTTAATTCTAGTTTAAACGTGGATTTAAAAGTGGAAAATAGGGGATTTTGGCCCAGAGGACCTAAAAGTTGTATTTTTTTTATTTAAACCTTGATTACAATCTGTTTTCACTTGGGTGAGTTTGTAATATTACAATTATTATTTTTCTCTAAATTTCATCTTCCTAACAACATCAATTCATAATTTTTGAAATAGAATTTTAGGGTTTTTACCGGTAAAGCTTGAAAATAGTCTTTCTTGGAGTTGAACCTTGTTTTCACTCATTTTTGCATTGGTTTTGAATATTAGACTCCTATGAGTATGGTGAACGTGTTTCTTAAATAAAATTATGATTTTACCCTTCTTTTTTTGAAAACCCATTTTAGGGGTTCGTTTTGACCCTTATTCCAAAATAGGCAATATGGGTATCATTGACTTTGTTTTGATGCGTAGCTTCTATATTTCTATGTTTTAGTTGGTTTTGGAACCATTCATGAGTAGGACAACCTGGAATGAATGCTTACTATGACCGATTTTTGTCATTTGAGGTAGGTTATATCTTAACTTTCTTTAGACTAGGCTGGGTAGTTAATATTGCTACAAAATCATGTTAAGGGTGTGAGAACTAATCATGAAAATGTCTATAATTATAATTTTATTCTCGTGTGGATTCTATATATTGATGTATATGGTGGTTTTGAAACCTTATTTGCTATGCGTGATCGTGTGGGGTCCTATATAGCATTATTGGCCTTGTTTACCTAAAATTTGTTGTATATTGTTTAATGAAAAAGCGTAATGTGGTATCAGTGGTGTATTTTAATGTATTTGTATGTGGTATGTTGGACTTCATATATGGTTGGAAATATTGGGTGGATTATTGGATCACTTGGTTAGTCTATTAGTTTGATATGGGAATTCTCATTTTGATTGGTTGTGAGCATTACATCCTCATATCATATACATTCATAAAACATTGGTACCACCATAGAAATACTGGAAACACTTGCTTTTTCAGGAAAAAACTATGGCAACTTGAAAACCCTATACTAATAGATGTGCCAGAGATGAGATATGGATATTGGCATTAGATATTGGTTGTATACGGGTTGACAAACCCCCATGGGTCCAACGTCTGTAAGATTTAGATCTGTAGGTGTATACAGAGGTTGTGCGACAACCTCGTACATCGTTATCATCATCATCATCGTCATTGCAATTATATTAACTTTGTACTTTTCTATGATGTATGATTTTCCTTGATATTTTTGTTCCTTCGTATTCTTATGTGTGATATCTGTATACTTGTATTTCTCTCTCGTATTTCTATAGTGTATGTGAATATTATAGAACTATTAGTGGAGACAGTGTGGGATATTATTTGGAACATTTATGGTTGCATATGGCATGCCCTTAGTGTGTATTTTGTATGTTTTATTCTCTACTTTGCTCAGTCGGCCTATGATACCTACTAAGTACAAGTGGACTCACCCCTACTGCACCCTTTCGAAGTAGATCAAGGTTCAAGTGTGCCTCACGGTTGTTGATACAGTAGTTAGAGCTTTTTGAGGTAGCGATAGATTTTCATTCGTCCGGTAGTTGACTATTCCATTTCCGTATTTTAGACTATGTCTTTATTTGTATTCAGAGCTAGAGTTGTTCCTGTTTGGATACCTTATGTATTTTTATCTCGAGTTGTACTAGTCAGTTCTTGCGTCATGATACCAGATTTTGGGATTTGGCCAGTATCTTGATTATATTTTTGCTTTTACTATATTTATGGTTCAACTTCACTCTAGGAGTCTTGGCTTGGTTTTGGTATTGCTTTCTTATTTCATAGCAGTTCGGGTGATAGGCTTACTTGTCAAGGTTTTCCGTGACAAGTGCCATCATGAACCTTGATTTTTAGGTCATGACAAATTTGTACACACATGCTACGATACTTATTTTTGCCCAACTAGTAAAGACCTGTAGGGGACAATCTAAGTCCATGTACCCTACCAGTGTCCCACTCAATTCTCTATAAATAAATAATATCAATATTCATATTCATACTAGCATGGTACCCGATCCTTCATAAATAAGAAATATCAATATCCATATGTATACCGACGTGGTACCCAATCCTCCATAATCATATCATATACATTTTATCAAATTCACACTATCTCTAAGGATACTATACAACGTACTAAATTTGCAAGTACACTTAAAATCATAAAGAAATTCGATCAAGTTTTTTCATTTATCAAAATTTTTACCCTCTCACCGACATTATTTCAATAATTCATCATGATTATCAACAAGTCATTCATGGCATTACTTCAAAGAGTTATCATTATCAGAGAAGCCTCTCATAGGCACAATTCAATAAATCATCATTATCACTAATTTAGCCTCTTATAGGCATCCAATAGATAAAGTATTTTATTAATACCAAAATAAGAATATCATTATCCTCTACCTCTTTCCACATAATACAATCCTAATAGTGATTCAAGTCATTTATCCCTTAGGTATTACCATGCTCATCAATATTGACCATATTGTAATTCTTCTCATCATATTATTGCACAACATGCAACTTAATATCTTTATAACTCAACTAGGTTCATCACTAGTAAAACTTAATGAAATCATGCTTGCACACTTTATCCACTAATAATTTTCTCTCAGACACAACATATAATATCACAGAAGTAACACATAATCAATTAATAACATAATTTTTGGGATTAAAGTAAAGTTCTTATGTCATTATCCACCTCAACTCGATGCTTGCAGGCCTAAACATGTTTCCCCCCATCAATTCTACATTATGAAAATATGAAATAATAGAGTTTTCTACTCATTAACCTAGCCTATCTGGACGCCATGTTTTTGGAAGAAGCATGTTGCAACAAGGATGCTCTTTCCTTTCCTCTATGCCTTGGAACAATTAAGCATCTGAAAATCAAGCAATAATAAGAGTAATTAAATAATTGCTCTTCAAAAAGTATCTTGGAGATTCAAACCCACTAATTCTACACTTAGTCAAGGTCTGTATTATTCCCCTAGGTCAAAATAGCCATTAATTAGCTCTTTCAAGTTTAACCTATCTCTATTAATGGAATTTTTATGCCAAGGTCTCATCTTTAGGAAATTCAAGGTTCCTAACCATCAAAATACATAATCTTGTTTATAAAATTCATGTTAGGAATCTTTAATTTATAAATTAGAATCAGCTCTAGGTAATGTTAAAAATACCCATGAGTTTTCCCAAAAAAAATCCACCATTAAAGGTCTTTCTATGGATTCTAAGATGTTAAGGGATTAAAAGATGAAGAAATTAATGAAAAAACTAATCTCAATGAAGGACGTTCACCTTAAGCATTGGGAAATTACCTTTATAGGGTTATGAAATAAATTTTTAGATTTTTATACCTAAAACACGACTGAAACTGATTTAAATCCCACTAGAATTCTTGCTACAGCAAAATTCCCATTTAATTTTGGGCAGTACTCAGTAAAACAGTCATAATATTTTACTACGAGTTTGAATTGACAAATGGTTTGGTGAATTGGAAAGAGGACTCAGAGATCTTTAATTTGGTAGGTATTGGGACCCCTAAATTCTTGTATTCTAGGAGATATGGTCATTTGAAGTTGGACCTAATAGAAACCCAAATCAAAACTCTGGCCAAAAGAAAGTTTTAAACTTAACTTTGTCTTAGGGATATTGTATGACACTAATTCATGGCCAAAGACATTCCAAAATAAAGTACTGATATTAGTACTCATGAATAATTAAATTCTTTAGACTTTAATCTATCTAGACGCATCAAAAGATTTAAATCTTAGACAAAAAAAATAAGGTGACGCTGGAAATAAAATGATGACTATTTTGGTCTCTAGTTAATATTGAGGAATGATAAATAATATTTTTTATGAATTTATCATGGATAATTTTGTAACAACAAAATGGGTCATTACAATCAGTTTATCATCCGTTCGTCCCCGAATAGGCACTCGATGCAGAGAAGCACGAGGTTGGAAGTAAAGAGACATTACTAACAAATTTGCTTATATTGTACCGTATTCACTCACTTGATGTTCATATCAACCAACCTATATTCTATAGTCAATCATTCTAGTAATTTTTTTCAAAATATGATGATGTAGAGACAAACGTTTACGCACGAATCACTTATTCTCCTTTCAGTGGCCTGAGTCTCAAACTTGAGTTTTATGAGTCAAAACAAGATAAGAGGGTTATAATATTAACCTTTAAGAAGAAAAACATCCAAAAATACCACTTTTGTATTACCGGAGTTGTAGAGCCCGAATTTAATTCTAAAAAGTGTTATGATATGCTACATGAGTTGTAACACCTCGCAAGATTCTAGCTAGGTTTACAGTTCTTAGATGCATGTTTAAAGGGGTCCAAGGAATTAATTTCACACTAAGTACAAAGACTTGGCAATTTTAAGACCCCAAGAATACGAACATTTTATTTTTGGCCTTCCCGAGTTCAAAGCGTCAATTTTTGAGTTAAAATATGTTTAGCGATGTTAAAAGTCTCAGCCAGAGAGTTTCTAAATTTTTGGAATTGGTTCAGGGTGTTTTTTGACTTCAGAAATAGATTGCCTTAGCAATTTGGGCGTGTTACATAGGCAGGACCTCCGCAATACACGGCGTGTCATGGAGGTTAGCCTCTGCGATACACATCATATCATGGAAGCTAGTCTCTACGATAGCCTACATGCGATGAAGGTTGTATTTTTTTTTCAATTTTAATTAAAGTCCAAGGGGCATTTTGATCTTTCTCTTCTTCCCAAACACTTAATTCATGAATTAAAACCCTTATAGGGGCATCAATTTCCCCATTCCTCATAAGTTATCTTACATAAAAACCATTCCCATTCCTAAAAACCTAATTTCAAGCATTCCATCTAAGGATTCAATCATTCAAGGTTCCAATTCAAACCTTTTTCTACAAGGATTCAAGTAATTAAGGTATGTGGGGTATTCTTCAATGGATTTTTTGAGTCCCAAAATCCCTTTTTGTTCAAGTATGAACTTCTTATCTTCTTCTAGGAAAATATCAAAGTTAATCATGAATTTAATCCATGTTTCTTAGTACTTTTTTATTTAAGCCATGGAAATATGTTTCCCCATATGGAATATGTTATTACATGCATTGAATTTCAATCACCCATATCATGTTCAATGAATACCATGTCAATTTTCCAAATAATGAATTAAACCATGTGAGCATGTTGTCCTCCCAAGTTTAACACCTCCTTTATTGAAAATTCATGGATTTAATCAGTTTAGTGAGATGTAATAGGTTTAGGGTCTCTGAATCATGACTTTCTACCAGTGTTTTAAATGATGGTACCAACTTAAAGTAATATTAAATATTGGTGGGTTATTTATACTGGATACCTATATGTTTACACTTGTTTTAGATTTTCAAGTAGTAAGTGAGGTCAAATTATGATTCTATTATCATAATCTATTTTTTATGATCATGTTGAGCACTATCAGTTGTGATGTCCAGCTGACCTTAGTTAGAACCAGTGTCAAATTAGTTGGGAGTATAATTTAGAGCCAAGTGAACTCAGGGATGGGG
>NC_061111.1:104981196-104990165 GCF_002878395.1 Capsicum annuum | reverse complement strand
AATTAGTTGGGAGTATAATTTAGAGCCAAGTGAACTCAGGGATGGGGGATGACCTTCCAGTAGAGGGTGAGACCTTGGTAGCAGTCCCTGAGTTCCAGAACTATGTAGCAACCATAGGTTTTGATAGATCTTCCTACCAGTTGAGGGTTGACACTCCTATATGGACACCTTCCAGTAGAGGGTGACACCCTAGTTGGTCGGGACATTAGATTAGTGGATCCACATAGCCAAGTCAGTACCCGTGGCAAGGTGCTAACATACTTCAAACTAGGGTTACAGGTTGGACCCCAATTTTCTCATATAGGTGCATGTCGGTTACATAATAGATCCCACAGTTTTAGTTCAGTACTCAGGATATGTCAGTATAGATTTACATTACCAATTATTATGTTTATAAGCTATTTTCAGTTAGTTAGTTTTACAAATTATTTCAGCACATGTTTTTCTTTAGCTTGCATTTGTTTTATATGTTCATGCATTCATGTTCAGTATCCATATATATTTTAGTTATTTCCTATTGCATGTACTAGTATATTCAAAGTACTGACCGCACACCTTTTTTGCACTATATTGGTTTCCCAATATAGGTTTGAATGCTCAGTTCCTAATTGACCTTAGCCAGCTTAGTGCCTCTTAGCAGTAGTTGTGGTGTGTTCTCATCTATCGAGGACAAGTTATATTTAGTTATTTTTAGTATTTTTATTATCTCATACAGTTGGAGTTAGTGGGGGTTTGTCCTATCAACTCCTCATGTTTTAGAGGCTTACAGAGACATACAGATTTGCTTTTAGTTTTATCTTTAGTTTAGACATGTTGGCTGATGATTCTTTACCCCACTTGAATAAAATTTTTATCAGTTCAACTTCTTCATATGATAATTTATTATTATCTTATTTAGTGCTCACAACAGTTACCAGATCACGGGTTTTCTTGGGGCCACTTGTGGCCTTAAACACCATATTATGACTAGGGAGTAGCCTCTATTCATGACAAAACTTGGTATAAATCCCTAAGGTTTTAAAGTGTCCTAGGGTGTCTAAAAGTTATGTTGAATAGAGTCTTGTGCATGAGTGTGAAGCATGCCACACTTATAGACAAGAGGCTATGAGACATTTTAGGAAAGTTTCCCTTCTTTTAGTATTCACGTCATGTGAAAGAGCATGAGCTCTATTGAATTCCCTTTTAAACTTATCCTTTATCCATTTACAAAAAATGCCTACTAGAAGAAATAACAGAAGAAGAAACGGGGATCAACCCGCACCACCACCTGTTCAGGAAGATCCCCTAAATAAGCATGTTTCTCACATCAAATTTAGGACCACTTTTATAACTTTGGCACATTCATTGGCTATTCAAATTAACCAGCAGGCTGTTGACCCAGCCAATCCAGTGATAAATACAGTTGTATCTAGAATCTGAGACTTTATTGTGATGAATCCTCTATTATTTTCTAGATCCAAGTCAAAGGAGGATCCGCAGGAGTTTCTAGATGGTGTAAAGATATCGATAGAAATTATGGGTGTCACTCCAAGTGAAAGTGATGACTTAGCTGCTTATCGGTTGAAGGGAGTAGCTCATACTTGGTTTAAATAGTGGAAGGATAACAGGAGTGTTAAGGCAGGACCTATAGAATGGGAGGAGTTTTCCCAACCTTTTTAGAGAAGTTTTTCCCATTAGAATTGAGTGAGGATAAGGTTTAGGAGTTCATAAAATCTGAATCAAGGTAACATGAATATGAAGGAGTACTCACTCAACTTTACTTAGATGTAGAGGTATGCTCTTTCTATAGTGGATGATTCTAGGTCTAATATTAGTAAATATATGTTTGGTGTGTCAAATAGTATAGTCAAGGAGTGTAGAACAACCACGTTGATTAAGGGGATGGACCTTTCTAGGCTAATGGTTCATTCTCAACAAATCGAGGCAGAGAAGCTTAAAGAGAATGAAATAGAGAATAAGAGGGCCAAAATATGTAGTTTCAACTTTTCTCAGCCAAGGTTGGAAGATGGTAACCATTCTCACTCACCCCATATTTTCATGCTAGAATTCTAACAGTCGTTCCTACATTTATAAACTTTAATAAAAATGATTTCCAAGTGAATAAAAGTTTCATTATCATTATCCTAGTTTATGAAGTGCTTTAGAGGTGAAAAAAGTTCATAGAAAGCAATTAGAACAAAGTGGATCTAAGAGCCTTTCATTCGTTCAAAATTTAGTATTAATTCTAAAAGGGTCTACTTTAAATATTTATGACTTTTGATATACATAGAATTATGCAGATAAAGACCCACCAAATTGTATATAATTGAATTATCTTCCCAACGATACCAATTTTGCCTTAATACGATACTCGAGCAAGAAGTTATAGCCATTTTTGTGAGAGAGGCAGTTAGGTCATGCGATTAGCCCGCGACGCGGGCTCCATCGCCCTTCCCAAATTTTTAATGTCTATTTTCGCATTTTTAAGGGCAAATGTATCTTTTCCTCCACCCTAACTCATCCATAACAGATAATTAAAGCCCCAAGGAGCATTATTTACACCTATATCCACAGTTTCTCTCCAAGCCTCCCTCAAGAACAAACCCTAATCTCCATTCAAGAACATCAAGACTCTATTACATTCTCTTCAAGAAAAAACAAGAATTTTGTTTCCTAATCCAAGAATTTCAGAAAAAGCTTTCAAGATCATCTCCAAGGGTTTCAAAGTCAAGTTTTCTACATTAAATCAAATCTATTAAGGTATGTGGGGTTATGAATAACGATACTCTTTCATCCTTGTGCCTAAAACTAGTTTTAATTTGAATTCACATAAATTGTAATTAGGGTTCATACCAAACCTATCTTGTTTTGACTTTATGAATTTAAGTGTTAATGTGAATACTTGTTCTCATCAATTTAAGCTTTGATTTAAATATTTTCAATTGAGATTTATGCATAATATTATGTTGCAAGTTATATGAAAGAAAACATGAGATTTAAAGGCTTTAAGTGCATCAAGATTACGCATGTTCTTGTTTAGATCCATAATATTCATATTGTGATTTTGATTTTATTATCTTGACTGAAATTCTTGAAGTATTTCAAGAAGATTACTAAGCATAAAGTATTATTTGATTTGACATAAATTTAGAGAATGGGTTACTAAGCCCTAGTTTGAATATTAATATTTCAAGAAGATTGTACTTTTAAGCATTTTATGATTAGTTATATTCAGATTTTTAAGAAAGATTTGATCTTTTGATCCTCAGCTAAGATATGGAATCCACATTATAGTTTTATTACAATTTACAGAAAATAGATTAGTTTTGATTACAGCTTAAAATAGACAGAAGCATAATTGATTTCATTATAAACGCTTATGCTAGTTTTAAAGTGGATTTCCTACATAATAAGCTTACAGGTTAAAGGTAGTAGTATTTAGCACAGAGCGGAAAGTGTGGGTTTAGTGCATCCTACTTTCCTAGAACTATGAGCCAACGTAGGTACAAATTCAGATTATTCTTATTTATATGGATGATAGATACAGATTGTGATCTCATAGCTCAGGTTATACTCCTTGGTAAGAATATGAAACCTCTCCTCAATGTGAGGTTTCCCCCTTAGAGGAACAATACATTGGACTCCATAATAGCTCACATGGTTTATGTCAGTCAGAAGAACCTCCCTTATAGAAAAGAATAATAGAAAAGCTTTCAGAAACTAAGTGTAAAGGCTACGATTTTATTCAAATATTTTTTTACATAAGTCATTAGCTATGATATTTCAGCTTTTAGTTTAGAGATATGAAGGTGAGTTCTTTTACACTTTGCCTACATGATTTGAAAATAGACTTAACTTCAGTACATCATGCTTTATCATTCATGATTTATGATTTTTAGATTTTAGTTACTCAAGCCAATGCGATTCATTACACTTAGCATGCATTCTTTACAAGTTATATGTGAAATTAATTATAGTTTTTACTTATGCATTCAACCCCACATGCTCAATATATTCTAAAAGTACTAATCCAAAGTGCTTTATTATTTAATAATATAGGTACCAGTTCAGTTAAAGTCCATATGTCATGATCAGACAGTTCTATATTCCAGCCAGCAGATGATGAGTCCTCCTACTTTAGGGACTTCAGTTAGATGTTATTTATGTACTTTACTTTCTTACTCATATGTATTGTTTAGTGGTATTTAGAGTCGTGTCCTAGCTATCGATAGTCAGTAAAGTAGAGGCTTCACAGATGTTAGTCAGAGTCAGTCATGTAATTTCAGTTCCTTTTTTTAGTTTTATCGGAATGTAAAATTGTATCAGTATTGTATTTTTTTCAGATTTCATCATGATTATGTTTACGTATAGTAAACTAAGTTATTTTATACATATTTAAATTAGTTTCTTAACAGGATGCTAGTTCATGGGTTAGCTTGGGATCACTTGTGGTCCTAAGCACCGTGTGACGTCTCGGGACCCATTTTTGGGGTGTTACAAAAATATTTCAGCTCTAGCCCCATCTTCAGCTAGTGTGCCAATGCCTAAGTTCAGGCAGGATAGTCGAGATAAAGCGCTAGGCTCTAATTCTCAGGGTAGTGTAAACAGTAGTCACACAAATATGCTTAACAGGAAATATGGTAAGAATCATCAGGAATAGTGTAGGGAAGGTAGTGAAATATTATTTGGATATGTAAAGGCAAGCTAAAGGATCAAGAATTTCCCAGTAGTTGGCCAAAAAGGAAAGGATGTTTGTCATTAGGGTCAGTCTAACTTTTGTTCAATGGCAACAAGTCACCCTACTCAGCAAGGTTCCATCTCCAGTGCCACCAATGGTCTTCTTTAGAATTAATTTCATACTCTCCAAACTCGGCATGATTAGGAAAGTTCTCCTGATATGGTTACAGGTACGTTACAAGTTTTCCATCTTCATGTTTATACATTGTTAGACCCCAAAACTTCACTTTTCTTTGTGACTCCTTATATAGCTGTAGACTTCAGTGTCAGTCCTAAAATATTGGTAGAGATTTTCTCAGTGTCTACCTCAGTGGGTAGTTATATTATAGCCAAATGGGTATATAGAAATTGCCTAGTCACAATGTCTCAAAAAATTTCCTCACCTGATCTTATAGAGTTAAAGATGACTGATTTTGATGTCATTCTCAACATGAATTGACTCTACTCGTGCCATGCCTTAGTTTATTATAAAAATAGAATTTTTTAGTTCAAGTTTCCTAATGAGCCCATTATCGAATAGATTGGTAGTACTTCAGTACCTAAAGGTTAGTTTGTCTCCTATCTTAAGGCAAGAAAGATGATATCCAAGGGATTTATTTACCATTTTGTATAAGTCAAGGACTCAAATTTTGAAACTCTGAGTTAGTTCCAGTAATGAATGAGTTTCTAGAATTGTTCCTTGAAGATTTTCCCAGAGTTTCTCCCAAAGGGGAAATTGACTTCAGAATAGATCTTATCCCAGATACCCAGCCTATCTCAATTGCACCTTATAGAATATCTCTAGCTGAGCTTAAGAAATTGATGGAAAACTTGAAAGATCTCTTATATAAGGGTTTTCTCGAGCCAAGTGTTTCTCCGTGGGGTGCTCCAGTCCTCTTGTGCACAAGAAAGAATTTTCCCTCAAAATGTCCATCGACTAGCTTAATAAATAGAGTGCTCAAGTAGTACTTGGACATGTTCGTCTTAACATTCATAGATGACATCCTCGTCTATTCTCATAGTAAAGGTGATCATGCAGACCATTTGAGGATTATATTAAAGATCCTTAAGGATCGTTAGTTATTCACTAAGTTCAATAAGTGCAAATTCTGGTTGAGATCAATAACTTTCCTTGGTCACATTATTTTTGTTATGGCATTCGAGTTGATCTTCAAAAGACCGAGGAAATATGAAACTAGCCTAGACCCATCTTTCAATTAGATATTAGGAGTTTCCTAAGTTTAGCTGGTTACTATATATGGTTTGATGAAGGGTTTTATTCTATTGCTTCTCCCGTGTCTCGATTAACCCAAAGAAAATAAAATTTCAGTGGTTAAATTCCTGTGAGAAGAATTTTTATGAGTTGAAGACTAGAATCACTTTTGCTCCCATCTTGACTTTACTAGATAGCTCAGATGGGTTTATAGTTTTCTCTACTGCTTCTAGAGTTGGTATTGGTTGTGTGTTAATACAGAAAGATAAGGTCATAGCCTATGCCTCTAGATAGCTTAAGCCTCATGAGAAGAGTTACCCAACCTATTACCTTGAGTTAGCAGCAGTTGTCTTTGCCATAAAGATTTAGAGGAATTACCATTATGGGGTTCATGTTGATGTGTTTATAGATCATAAAACTTTACATTATATGTTTACACAAAAAGACCTAAATCTCCGCCAGAGAAGGCAGTTGGAAATATTGAAAGACTATGATATGAGTGTTTTGTATCATCTGGGTTAGGCCAATGTAGTGGTAGACGCCCTTACTAGATTTTATATGGAACGTGTTATGCATGTTGAGGATGATAAGGAGGATTAGTCACTGAGATTCATTAGCTTGCTAGGTTAAGTGTTTGGTTAATTATTCAGCCAAAAATAGTACATTGGTTTAGAATGGTTCAGAAACTTCAATGGTTGCCAAAGTGAAAGAAAAAAAGATAGGGATCCTATTTTGGTCAAGTTGAAGAAGGCAGTTAGGGATTAAAAGGTTGAGGTTTTCTCCCAAGGAGGAGATTGTGTGCTTCGTTATCAAGGTAGGTTATGTGTTCCATATGTAGATGGTTTGAGATAGATAATATTAGCTGAACCGCATGGTACATGATATTCTATTCATCCAGGAGCCACTAAGATATATCATGATTTGAAGGATATTTATTAGTGGAGTCATATGAAGAAAGATATTGTGAATTTTGTGGCTAAGTATTCAAATTATTCATAGGTTAAGTTGAGCACCAAAGGCCTAGTGATATGCTTCAGGAGTTTAGCATCCCATATGGAAATGGGAGGTGGTGAGGATGGACTTTGTGACAAGGTTTCCTCGTACGCATCATCATCATGATTTGATTTGGGTCATTGTAGATAGAATGAACAAATCAACCTATTTCTTACCAGTTCATACTTCATATTCAGCTAAGGATTATTCTAGACTCTATCTCAGAGAGTCGGTGAAGTTGCATGGGGTTCCATTTACCATTATTTTAGATAGATGTAATCTTTTTACCTCTCACTTTTGGAAGGCTTTTCAGAAGAGTCTTGGTACCAAAGTCTGACAATTTTTCATCCTTAGACTAATGGTCAGGCCAAGCGGAAATTTAGACTTTAGAGGATATGTTAAGGTATTGTGTTATCGACTTCAAGGTTGGTTTAGATGACCACTTACCTTTGATTGAGTTTTCCTACAACAAAAACTATCACTCTAGCATTCAAATGACTCTATTTGAGGTTTTCTATGTAAGGAGGTGTAGATCTCCTTTTAGTTGGTTTGAAGTAGGTAAGGCTACTTTGATAGGACAAACTTTAGTGTATGAAACAATGGAAAAAGTTTAGTTAATCTGAGAAAGGCTGAACACAACCCAAAGCCTACAGAAATTTTATGCATATGTAAGGAGAAGAGATCTTTAATTTGATGTCCATGACTTGGTTTATTTGAAAATTTAATCTATCAAAGGGGTTAAGAGATTTGGAAAGAAAGGGAAGCTCAGGCCCCACTAAGTTTTCCTATATATGATTTTAAACCATTTTGGGAAGGTAGATTATGAGTTAGAGTTGCCTGCAGATTTGGCTTCAGTGCATTCGGTGTTTCATGTCTCTTTGCTAAAGAAATGTCTTGGTGACTCAACTTTTGTTGCTCCTTTATAAATTTTGTATATGAAAGATAGCTGTTACTATGAAGAATTCCCAATTGAGATCCTTGATTGTCAGACTAGTAGGTCGAGGAATAAAAAGGTCTCTTTAGTTAAGGTTCTATAGTAAAATCAGTCCGTTGAAGGAGCAATATGGAAAGCAAAAAGAAATATGTGATCTAAGTATCCCTATCTATTCTCTATTAGATCCATCATGAGGTAATGGTGTTCCTTAAGTGATTCTCTCATTTGCTATCTTAGCTATATAACCATCATCATGTCATAGTATGTATCCATGAATTCAGTTCAGTCCATGTATCATGTTTCAGATTCAATTATATAATCATGATTCAACTTATAAGTATTCAGTGTACGATCTCAGTTTTCATAGTATCTTAGCTTAAAAAGTTCCATTTGAGGACAAATGATCCCAAGGGGGAGATATTATACTACCCCACAAGATTCTAGACACATTTCCAGCAACTAAACATATGTTTAATGGGATCCAAGGCTTTAATTTCACACTAAGTATAAAATACTTATCCAATTTAAGGCCTCAAGAATGCTAACAGTTTATATTTGGCCTTCCTAAGTTTGAAATATCAATTTTTGAGTTGAAATGTGTTTGGGATATTAAAAGGGTTATCTGAGAGAGTTTTGGAATTGTCTAAATAAGAATGGGTTGTTTTTAGACCTCGGAGGTAGAATGCCTCCACAATTTGGGTGTTTCACGAAGGAAGGACCTCTGCTATACATGACGTGTCATGGAGGTAGCCTCCACAATACATGCTATGTCACGATGGATAGTCCCCGTGATAGCCTCTGTGCTATAGAGGCTTTACTTTTCTGCAATTTTAAATAAAGTCCAAGGGGGAATTTTGGTCTTTCCCTCTCTCCCCAAACATTAATTCACGAATTAAAACCCCTAGAGGGGCATCAATTTCCCATTCCGCATCAATTATCTTACATCAAACCCATCCCCATTCCCAATAACATAATTCAATCTTTCTTCCCAAGGATTCAACCATTCAAAGTTCCAATTCCCAGCTTTTTCTACAAGGATTCAAGAAATTAAGGTATGTCGGGTATTCATCAAAGGGTTCCTTCCACCCATTGAGTCCCAAAATCCTTTTTTGTTCAAGTATAAACTTCTTATCC
>NC_061111.1:104876361-104978196 GCF_002878395.1 Capsicum annuum | reverse complement strand
ATTCAAGCCATGAAAATATGTTTCCCTATATGGATTTTGTTATTACATACTTTGAATTTAAATTACCCATATCATGTTCAGTGAATACCATGTCAATTTTCCAAATAATAAATTAAACTATGTGAGCATATTGTCCTCTCCAAGTTTAATACATCCCCTTTATTGAAAATTAATGCATTTTATCAGTTTAGTAAGATGTACTATATTTTGGGTCTATGAATCACGACTTCCTACCAGTGTTTTAAGTGATGTTATCATACTTAAAGTATCATTCAGTACTGGCGGGTTATGCAAACTTGATACCTATATATTTACATATGTTTTGGATTTTAAAGTAATAAGTTAGGTCAAATCATGCTTCTATTGTCATACTCAATTTGCTATTATCATGCTGAGCGCTATCAGTTGTGATTTCCAGTTGACCTTAGTTGGTATTAGTGTCAGGTTGCTTGGGAGTTGTATTTAGCACCGAGAAAATCCAGGGATGTGGGCTCACCTGCCAGTAGAGGGTGTAACCTTATTAGTCGTCCTTGAGTTCCACAACTACGCAGTCAGTGTAGGTTTTGAGAGGTCTTCCTTCCAGTTAAGGGTTGACACTCTTTTAGGGGTACCTGCTTGTAGAGGGTGACACCCTAGTTCTTTAGGATATCAAATTAATGGATCCACGCAGCCAATGTCAGTACTCATGGCAAGGTGATGACTGATACGCCCAAATTATACTTCTCTTATGAGAGAGTAAGCGGTCGCTGTCAAATATAGAATCTAACTGGGTTGGGTGTCAAATACCACAGGGAATACTATGTTCACTAAGTATTGTGACTATTATTAGACTTTTGATCTAAGGTTCCTTGGTAAAAAGGGGTTTGGATGTGTTAACAATATTATTTTGTATTTGTATCACACAAGGTCCAGCTAATGAGAGTGAATGTAGATGTGATTTTAATAATAATGAATTGACTAGAGTCATGCTCACCAAGATGTTCAAATAGTTAGGGTTATGAATTTGTGCTTGAATTCTAACTTATGTATTCAATTGCAAGAATTATTGAATTCTAAGAATTACTCATGTGTTTCTCAACCTAATGAGTGTTTCACCCTTTACCTATCTCGAACTTAAAGGATTCATGCATTATTTAATAACACTCTCATTAGGGTTGATCCTGTTAAGGCATCAACCTATTAACACAAAGGGTAAACTATGGCATTCAAGTGAATCACTTCTTTTCCTAACATCTACTTTCTTGACAGACAAGTGGTGTACATGGGCTCACTTCTCAAGTTTGCAACCAAGAGATGTCATTTTAATGAAGAAAGATTCATGCAATTTTGATAGATGTTAGAAATCAAACTGATTCACAACCCTAAAATAGTTCTCTACATCAAGGCTCCCATAACCCTAGTTATGGGAGTTTAGCTACTCATCTCCATGTAAGAAATCACAGATATATCGATGTTCATAATTAGCTTCAATAGAGTACTTGTAATAAATCACAATGTTGTTCTTCTCAACCTTCAATGGAAAAAATATAATCTAACAATCAGATCTCAATATCTAGAATCAAATCTCAATAAAAAGTATTACACAACTCTCAATAGAGGAGAAAGTATGAAACTAATGAAAAAGATACGAAATAAACCCTAATACTTATTATTAATATGTTTACAGAACTGGAATTTTAAAATTTGAACTCAGAGTTGTCGCTTCATGCTCGACGGGTTGATCGACGATTCATCGATGAGGTCACGGTTCATCGCATAGATCGTCGCTGGAGCATTAGTGAGTCTATGTTCTATTTCTGGGCGATGGGTAGGGTGATGGTTTATCGCAGGGCCGACGGTTTGTCACCTGGACCATCGCTTGACATCAAGTGATTCCTCATTCAATTTCTTGATGATGGCTTAGGATGACGGTTTATCGCAGATTCGATGGTCCGTCTCCTAGACTGTCACAGGATGTCCAGTGTCAGTGTCTTCTATTTTTGGGTGATATTTTAGACCAACGGTTTGTCGCAAGGTTGACGGTCTATCGCCTGAGCCATCGATGATTTTTTCCTTTGTTTTGCCCAATTTATCCAAGTTATCCTTTACACTCAGTTCTTATCCTGAAAACATTAAAGTACACAGTTAAATGCAACAATAGTTACTTGAAAACACACAATTATCCTAAGAAAAAGGCCTAAAATATTCCGTCAAAAGCCGAAACATCAACACCCACAACTTAAGGCAATTACTTTTCCTCAAGCTACTCAACACAAAGATACATATATGAACAACATCATGATGGGCACTCAACATTCATTATAACACAGCTATATAATCATTCAACTACCCATTCGGCTAAGTGCTCTAACACATAAGGATCTATAACTGGCATCAACTACTACTCAATATATTTATAGACATAGATATAATACCCCAAAGGAATCATCCGTATACGGATAACTGTCATACCCTTAAAGCCAATAAAGTCCACCTCTGCTTATATATAATCAATCTGTGGGCAAACCTAATACTCTCGCTCTCAAAACAAAATTTATAAACATAGTGTACACCTATAGGCTTGTCCATATCATCTAATGTTCTCTCATGATTTACTTGCCAAGATCAAGTTGGACTTATAAAGGGTTGTAAAGAGGTTTTAGGCTCGGTGGGAGTTATTCATTTAGGTAAGTGACTTAAAGTACACAACTTCACTCTCTTCACCCTTTTTGGTAGATACTCACCAGAATTAAGGTTCCTTTAACTTCTTTACAATTAATATTATCCATCCGCGCCCTTTTCATAACCTAGATTTTTTTAGAAGCACAGCATCAGCCACCCTCAACTTATGCTGATGTAGAAAGTTGAGGTGTACAATATCTATTTAGGTAGCTAACTAGAACAGGGTTGGATGCTACCTCTCTAATCAATTTCAACTAAGCCTCCCAGGTTGCCAACAATCCACAGTAGCCACCCTTAACTTAGGCAATTTGCCTGAGTTAAAGCGCACAATATCCAAAGGTAAGTGCTATCACCTCCTAGAGAGTGAGTCACTATTTATTTGGTAGAACAAACATGAAAAATGCTCAACAGGGTTTCCGTTGAAACAAAAGATTTTTGGTGGGTCATTATTTTGGTTAAACTAACTAACAAACAAGGAGGCCTACTATCCTGTCTTATTGAGTCAAAAACAAAACAACAACAAATGAATCAAGCAAGTTCTGGGTGTAACATCTATGTCAGAACTATACAAACACTCACACACACAAGCACTAAGTTAATTCCTATTCTACTAACTCTTGGGATTCATATCATATGGCTATAATCACATACATTTGTATGCCAGTTTCAAAGTCACAGATGGTTACACAACTCTTTACAAACAGGAAAAGGAGATTAATTATATAAGAAATGTACAAAAACACTTTGCCACAATCACTTATCATTCACATATATTAGTTGATGCTAACATAAATATCATTAAATGAAAATGCAACAACTTTCCAAGATAAGAAATGAAAATGCACCAACTTAATACCAACCTAGACATGTCTGTTCTCCTAGATAGCACATAGGAGGAAAAGAATATCGCCAACACAATGCCCCATGGTACAAGCACATACCACCCCCACAGAAAATAATGCTTTGTCCTCAATTAATATAACTGAATTTCAAAGAAGGGGAAATACTTGTATGCCTCTTATTCATTTAAGGCATCTATAAAGTACGTTGAGGCTCCAGTGTCCTCACCAGGTGCAATGTTGACCCCCATGGTGGTGGGGCTGCTTACAATCTCGCCCTCCAGAATCAGAGGTACCAATCTCTAGCAGGATCTATAGTTTGGCTCCTAACTGGGGTAGAGATGGTAGACACTCCAGCTCCTTTATGCTCTACTCTCTTCCTTCTTCTCTCTTCATCTTTCCTTGATTTTCTTCTTGCTTTATTCATTTAATGATGCTCTCGTTCCTCAGTGACATAGATTCAAGTCTATTTGTTTTAGTAGCTTTTCGTGGAGCTGTTTCATTAGTTTCTACTACTTTCTTACCCTTATCTTTGATCGGTCACCCCATTAAGTTAACAAGACCTTCGTCTTCATCACTTTTGATCTGTACTGGATCAAATATAAGCTACTGTGGCTGCTGATTCATCTTATCAACGTCAGCCCAAATTTTTTTAACTTCCTCCATCAATTTTTGCAAAATCTAGGATAGACATGGTATCTAGCTTTTTGTTGATTCGCTCCTCCATGTTCTCCATTCTTAGTTCCATATTCCTGAAAGTCCTCACTACTTCCTCCATAATTCTTTCAACAAAGGGTTTGAAATCTGCCCCCCCATATAGCCAATTGTTTTTCAAACCTTTTCTGTGCTAGGACTATCTTTTCAAAGTTCTATTAGTTCAGCCTATGCTCAGAATATTGGGGTGGTACTGATGCAGAATCTGTGGTACCACCCATGGTCATCGAAGCTAAACCTATATATATGGTTGAGGGCACATACGTAGCAAGGGTAGTGGTATACCTGAAGGGAATTCTGATGACTCATGAATTGGTGCTGACTGAGTTTGTTGAGCTTGGGTTCTATTGAATCGTAAACTTCGAATTATCCCTAATCTTTTCAAAATTCTTCTTGTGTATTGCCTGGACCACATTATCTGTTCCGCTGATCAAAGGTATCATCGCTTACTTGTACAATTCTGTGATAAGGCTGGAAATGGCAGTGCATTCTGAGTCTTATGAGCACAGTAAAACAACTCATCATAAATGATGTGGCTAAAATCCACTGTCAATCCCTCAATCAAAGCAGCGATAATCACAGCTCTGGTAAGTTTTATGTGGTCATCCCCGCCTATTGGCATCAACCTCAACCTCACAATTATCCACCAAAACATAGCCCTAAAGCTTACGGACGACTTGGATATCTTTATGCGGGGATTGTGTAGCCATGCAGGCTCTTCTCCATCTGTCTGTATTCTAGCTAACCACGACTTTTGTTGATTCTGTGTGAACAACTGATACTACAAGTACGGTATTGCACCTAGTATCTGATATTTAGCCCCGAACAAGAATCTATTTAACGTACGTTCTGAGATGTCTATGTTAAATCCACAAATAGGTACTGTGTCCAACTTGTTCATCTCAGCAACTGATTTTCCTGGGGGATAGTTCTTCTCCAATAATGCCAAATAATTAGTGAAAAGCTCACGCACCAAGTTTGGTTGATAGGATCCAAGTGGTCTGCTCATCCATGCCAACTCATATTTATTGAATCGGCATTCAAGTTATGGGTACTCGGGTAAGTTAGTTGTCACAATCTGATGTTGTTCAAAAATAAACCTCTTTATGGCTACCCTATATGTTGGTGCCAACCCTTTGTAGAAATGCTATCGAGCACCCTCAACCTGCCACCTTATAGCTTCCCGCACTTAGGGATCCTTGCGTCGAACCAAATTTGGGTCCTGTTGTTCTGGAATCTTCTCTTGGTCAGGGTTAGATACTTCAACCCCTTTCTCAATCAGACTTGAACTTGAGCTACTGCTGCTACAGCTTTTACCCTTCTCTTCAGACTGGAAAGATAAAGAGATGACTTGACGATTTCATCGAGTATTGTGTGTCGGGGCATCTGCATCTTGTGATAGCCCTTGTATGGCCCCTTGCCCTCTAACTCTACCACTTTTTGTTGGTAATTTGTTTTCTATGATACCTGCAAGTGAAACATTTATCAGTTTGTGAACTAAACCAAAAGATAGGAAAAATTATGAGCCAGCGATGGTTAGGGCGATGGTCTGGCAGTCCTGCGTAGGTACTTTGACCCAAACCTTTGGGATCATTCAAGTAACCTTGAGTCTAAGAAAGTGGCAACGGTTTCAAGTGACGGGTCGTCGGGTATCCTAGGGTCCGTCGCTCTGACCGTCGCCTGTCATTTTCACTTTCAGGCTTCGTTTCAGCATTTCATCAAACACCTTGCACACTTTCATTTCAAGCATGATTATTCATGGATTTTTCACCAATAATACCCTACTCATTTTACTTTTTCTTGATCCATAGGCTACTCAAAATTCACCCAGGATAGAGTTTGTCGTATTTTCTCTCAGTTCAGACCCACACAGACGAACTCAAGATAAGACAGAAATATTTTGAAATTGCAAACTTCACATGTTTTCTTTATTCTTGGTGTTGCATACCATAGAAAGTAATGGAGAGAACATACCTTAGTGTTGTAGTACTTGTTTATTCTCCTAACTTGTACTCTAAACACCAGAAAAAATATGACACCTAACTTTATGAAGAACTCTTTGTTGCTATGATTGAAAGAACAAAGACAATATAGACTTTAAATAGATGGGGAAGAGGGAAGTGGAAAGTCTTTAGAGAGAGTGAAAAGATTCAGGTGCATTGAATAGTTTGGGAGTTACTCAACTGCTTCAAATTATCTATATTTAAAACCATTTGTGTAGGATATGACTAAAAAATTTGGCTAGTTAAATCGATCCGACCCGACTCGCTAAAATAGGGTTATGTGCGACAGATTGAGCTATGGTCCATCGCATAAGCGACGATCTATCGGGAGACCTGTCGATCCTTTATAGAGAACTTACCTTGGGGAACATTATCGATGGTTAAGTCGATGGTCCGTCGAGTATGCAACGGTCCGTAGGTCAACCCGTCGGTATTCTTCCAGTAACCTAGTTTCTAGACTTTGCTGCGACGGCTACCAGATGATCCGTCGAGTCACCGATGATTCATCGAGTAACCCATCGGTCACCCCCAAACTTTCTCAACTTTTATTTTCGTGCACTGTCATACCTGGACACCTAACTAAAGCCTTCAGGTTGTATAAAACAACAAAACAAACACCAAAATAACTCAAACTAGTGCTTTACAATAACACGTTGCCCATTTACCTTAAAGACATGTCCGTATTTATTGTCAAGTTCCACTACTCTAGATGAGTAGACTTGACTTACTTTAAATGGACCAGACTATTTGGATTTGAGCTTAACTAGAAACAGTTTGAGTCTGGAGTTGAATAGAAGCACCAAGTCACCTGTCTGGAAGTCCTGCTTTTCGATCCTGCTATCATGGTACTTCTTCATTCTTTTCTTGTATAGATCAACCCGATCGTAAGCTCCAAGATGGAACTTATCCATCTTATTTAGCTACCCCAATCTCATATTCGCAGCCTTATTCCAGTTCAAATTAAGCTGCTTCAATTCCCACAATGTTTTAATCTCTAGTTCAATCGGCAAATGGCATGCCTTGCTATAAACCAATTGGTATGGCAACATGCCAATGGATGTATTGAAAGACATTCGATATGCCAATAAGCCATCGTCCAGGTTCCTAGACCAATCCTTCCAGCTAGAATTTATAGTCTTGGCCAGGATAGCTTTGATTTCCCGATTAGAGATCTCCACCTGCCCATAGGTCTGTGGGTTATATGGAGTAACCACCTTATGCTGTTTGACTCTATATTTTTCCAAGGCGACTCTGAATATCTTATTGCAAAAATGTGATCCTCCATTGCTTATGATTGTACGTGGTACACCAAAGCAAGAGAAAATATTTCTCTTTAAAAATACAACAACCCGCTTTCCTTCATTATCCACCAGAGCTACAGCTTCGACCCATTTTGACATGTAATCAATAGCAACTAGTATGTACTTTATCCCAAATGAGCTTATGAAAGGCCGCATGAAATCAATGCCTCACACATCAAATAATTCTACCTTCAATATTTTAGATATTGGCATCTCATGGTGCTTTGATATGGACCCTTGCCTTTGACATTGGTCGCATCTCTTCACGAACTCATAAGCATCCTTGAACATAGAGGGCCAAGAGTAGCCATTCTGAAAAACTTTCTTTGCAGTTCGATCACCTGCATAGTGACCTCTAACTGGGGAAGCATGACTCGTTTCCAGTATACTCCACATATCTACTTCTGGGATGCACTACCTAATAATACCATCCGCACATTGCCAAAAAAGATACGGCTCATCCCAGAAGTAATGGGTCACATCTTGGAGAAAATTTTTCTTTGATGAAAGGAAAGATTTTCTGGTACCACCTCGCTCACCATATAATTTGCGAAATTAGCATACCAAGGTATTTTCTCCATAACAGCAGCTAAGATTTCCTCATCTGGAAATGGATCATTGATCTCAAATTTATTTCTAACTGGTTGTTTACTTTCCAGCCTGGACATATGATCCACCCCTTTCTATATTTGACTTCAAAGTCAAATTCTTGAGGCAGCAGTACCCATCTAATCAACCTTGGTTTCGCATCCTTTTTTTCCATTAGATATCTCAAGGCTGCGTGGTCAGTGTGGACCACCACCTTGGTTCCTAGTAAATAAGCCCAAAACTTTTCAAAGGCATAGAAAGCTACAAGAAGTTCCTTTTCTGTGATGGTGTAGTTCTTTTGATCTCCATTTAGCACTTTTCTGGCATAATAAATTGGATGAAACAATTTATCTTTCTTTTGTCCTAGCACAACTCCTAGGGCAACACCGGTTGTATTACACATGATCTCAAATGGTTTTTACAAATCTGATGCAACAATGATGGGGCCTCAAGCAACTTTCTTTTAAGGCATTCAAATTCCTTCAAGCAATCATCATCAAAGGAGAACTTAGTTTTCTTCTCCAAAATTTTGCAAAGTGGATTTGCAATCTTGGAGAAGTCCCTTATAAACCTTCGACAAAAGCCAACATGACCAAGAAAACTATGAACTCCCTTCACTGATATGGGAGGTGGTAGCTTCTCAATAACCTCAACCTTGGCTCAATCAACCTCTATCCCCTTTGCCAAAATTTTGTGCCCGAGAACAATGCCCTACTTCACCATGAAGTGTTATTTCTCCCAGCTAAGTACCAAATTGAATTCCACACATTGTTGCAAGGCTCTTCTCAGGTTCACCAAACACAGCTCAAACGAATCTCCTACTAAAGAAAAATTATCCATGAATACCTCTAGGGTGTCTTCCACCATATCTGAGAAAATAGATATCATGCACCTTTGAAAGGTAGCAGGTGCATTACATAACCCAAACAACATCCGCTTGAATAAAAAAGTGCCATACGGGCATGTGAAAGTCATTTTCTCTTGATCTTCAGGAGCAATATAGATCTGGTTATAGCCAGAATATCCATCTAAGAAATAATACCACCCCTTTTTGGCTAATCAATTAAGCATTTGATCCATAAAAGGCATTGGAAAGTGGCCCTTCAAAGTCCATGAGTTTAGTTTGCGATAGTCCATGCAAACTCTCCATCCAGTCACAAGACTGAGGGGAATCAACTCATTCTTTTCATCTGCAACAACAGTCATGCCCCCTTTTTTGGGTACACATTGAACTGGGCTTACCCACTTAATGTCAAGAGTAGGATAAACCACTCCTGTGTCCAGCCATTTAATAATTTCCTTCTTAACCACCTCTTGTATTGATGGGTTAAGACAACGTTGATACTCGATGGTTAGAGTACAATCTTCCTTAAGTTGTATCTTATGAGTGCAGATTCTAGGAGAAATATCAATAATATCTGCAATAGTCCAGCCTATTGCCCTTTTGTACCTCTGAAGCACCAAAATATGTGCCTCCACCTGCTGCTCGCCCAAATAAACTGCAATGATAACAAGTAGCATATTTCCATTACCCAAAAACACGTACCTTAAATGCCCTAGCACTACTTTCAATTCCAACATCGATGGCTTTTCAATAGATGGCTTAGCCGGTGGTATTGGTCGATTTTTAAGATCAAGATCTAGCTTCATAGGAGCATAAGAATATGATCCTATTTTTGTCAAAGCACAAACAGTCTCTTCATACTTCTCAATGCCTTTACAATTAAAATTTATCAGCACTGCAGCTAGAGGTTCAACGACAAATTTCTCCTCTATAGGTACCTCCTACTCATTTTTATAATATACATTAACAATTGAGAACACACTCATTTCTTTATTCTGTTTCATCAATTGGCACATATCAAATCACACAACTTTATCATTTAACCTAGATAAGAGCTTATAAGCTCATAAATCAATCAGTACACTTTCAATTGTGAGGAAAGGTCGATCCAAGATTATGGGCATCTCAAAGTCCACCTTACAATCTAGAATGATGAAATCCGCAAAAAATATGAAGCTAGCCACCTTCACCATTACATCATACAAAATACCAATAGGTCATTTTACCGACCTCTCCGCCATCATAAGTTATATATTAATGGGTGTGGGGTCACCCAAAACCAATTTTTTATACACACCTAACAAAATCATATTGATTCTCACTCCTAGATCACATAAGGTTTAAGAAATTCCAGCGACCCAATCATACAAGGATTGTTGAATGCTCCTGGGTCGGCCTGCTTCTGCACCAAGGACCTTGTAGAAATAGCACTACAATGATGGAGATTATCCACTGGTTCGTAGCTTTCCGCTCTTTTCTTCATTACAGGAACCTTCATAAATTTAGAATATCCTAGCATTTTGCTCAAGTGCCTCTACCAAAGGCACATTTACTGTTAGCTGCTTCAACATTGCCATGAATTTACTAAATTTCGTGTCATCGTCCTTCTTCTTCAATCTCTAAGGAAAAGAAGATGGTGTTTTTTGTAGTACCCTAAATTTTTCCTAAGCTTAATTTCTCCTCGAGAAGGTTAAGGAGTAACTTCCTAAGTGAGTATCATTTTAACTATATGGAATTTCCCTAATTTGACTTTTCATCATATGAGAAATTTGATAAGCTTTTCATCGATATAAGATTCACCCAAATTTGATGCTCGGGTAAGAATTTATGGCTATTTTAAGTCCTAGTCGTAAAATAGCATCATTTTAGTCCTTGGCGTGTTGTGGAGAGGGCCTATTTGACAGTTGTCAAATTTCAGTGAAACTCCATGATAGTGGCGCATCACGGAGGATCCTAATTTACCAATAGTCAATTTTCAGTGGTCTAGCGTGGTTCCAGGTCCCAACCATTGGGAAAACGTGATGGCTCCATGTCGTGGTGACTCCCAGATTCCCATTTGTCAATTTCCAGTGAGCCACCGTGATAGTGGCGCATCGCGGTGGCCCATAAAATTGGCTTCCCGATTGAATTTTTCCAACTTCATACAGAAGTTAAAAAGGGCACTTTGGACTTTTTTCAAGCCTATTAAACCATACAAACACCAAATTAAAGACATTTACAAGTATTCTATGAAGTTTTTCTCTCAACAAAAACCCTAATTATCCAAAACCTCTTCCAAAAATCTTGAGAATCCACCATAGATTTTCAAAATTGAGTCAAGATTCAAGGTTCCAAATTCAAGGGCTTCAAGAACCTTCATTCAAGAGTACGAATAGAGTCCCAAAACTGAGAGCTCATACAAAGCTTTTAATTCAAGGTATGTGGAGTTTTCAAACAAGGGTAATCCTTTCACCCTTGTGCCCAAAGGCTTATTTAAACTACAATTTTCTGCAATTTATGAGATTTTACATGAAATTGAATTGGGGTTTTTCACCCATTGTTATTGGTGGCAAGTTTTTGATGTTTACCATGAATTGAGAGTCTAATGGCATGATTTTTACATGTTTTCTTGAGAAATTGCAGTTGGGTCTATACCCCATGATTTTAATTCTTGAGAAGTTAATAGTTGAAATGTTTGAGATATTGAAGTATATGAGTATGTTACAATTATGAGCTAAATTGCTGTAAATTCCAGATTTCTATATGATTTATGAATCTATATGCTTTCTAATATGCATTTTGATGAGTTTTAACTTGAGATTAAATTACGGATCATTAAGCCCTACTTGAGACTTGCAATTTTATGAAGTTTTGAGCTATAAGCACCAGTGGTTTGAGTATTCTAGATTATTTAGAAATATTTTGACCCAATGGTCATAGAGCTTTGAAATCTACTTCACTACATGAGATTACAGATTTGATTGTTGGGTTCTTATAAACCATGACATTTTTTTGAAAGTGAATTTTCATGAGATGAGCGAGATAAACTAAAGGGAGTAGTATTTAGCACCGATTTGGGTAAGTTACTATGGTTTTTTATGCCAGAACTACGTGCCACCTTGGGTTTGAGATTTTGGGCCTAAGGCCAAGATGATTAGGCCCAAGGTCGAGATAAGTGATCACTGAGTTGAGGTTATACTCCTTGGCAAGAGTATAACGCCTCTCCCCAATGTGAGGTTTCTTTCTTAGGAGGACAAGATGTTGGACTCCATGTAGCTCGCATGGTTTATGTCAGTTAAGAGAACCTCCCTAAACTAAAGTATTTTCCATTGAGATAGAATATTTTCCCTAAAGCTTTGGGATGAGATATTTCCTAAAATGAATGAACTGCTTTGAGTATTTTCCAAAGAAGGAAGTAGTTTTCTCTACTAATACAAGTTGATCATCGATTTTCAAACCAAAGTTATATGATCTCGAGTTCCAAGTGTTTGACTTTAAAAGAGTTATAAGTTCTTGAGCATTAAAGAAGTTTTACTCCCCATGAGATATATGCATGAGTTGAAAGTATTGTTTAAAGTTTCCTTTATTCTTTAAGTAATGAGAATAAGAGAAGAGTACATATTTTAAATCCAAAGTATAATGACTCATGAGATTTGTGTTATATGCTTTATTCTACATGATTTATGAGCTTTACATTTTAGACTTATTCAAGCCATGTGAGTCATTCCTATTTGTATGCATTATTTGATTAATGAGTATTGATATTGTTTTATGTAAATACATACACCCCTATATACTCAATACATTCCCAAGTGCTGATCCACATATACGTCTATGTGCTACATTGTCTTATAATGTAGGTTCAGGTGCTCAGTCCCGCCTTTTCAGTGATTCCCGAGTATCTTTTGTCTACAATTCTCCAGTGGTGAGTCCTCATGGTTCAAGGGCCTATCTTCAGATATTTCAATACATGAGTGTTTATGTCATTACTTTCAGTTCAGTTTAAGTCAGTTGGGGACCTATCCTAACGACTCTGTAGTTCATGGAGTAGTAAAGGCTTTGTCAGACTAGTTATCAGACTGTGGTTGCATTGAGATTTCTAGTATTGTGGTCGTTTGGACCGAGTATTACCTTCGTATTTCCTTTCATTTGATATTACAGTGCCAGTGTTTGGTGTATTTCTTCTTAAATGAGTTATTATGAGAAGTGATAGGCTCAAAGTGTTAGCTTAGGGAAACTTGTAGCCCTAAGCACCGTGTGACATCCCGGGATCCATTTTGGGAGAGTATTCACCACTACTTCAGTCTCCTTTCCCTTTCTTTTCTCCAACTCATCAATCTGTTGATGGTTGGATAGTGTATTAGCAATAACTTCATCATGTTTTTTAGAATCTGCTAGAGAAGTTTCTTCATGCTTAATATCTTCTACAGTCACAGCTTTACCCACAGACGGGCTTGTTAATACCTTACCACTCTGTGTGGTAATTGCCATATAGGAGCCATTATTTCAAGGATTTTGAATTATATCACTTGGCAAAGTTTTGCTCTTCCTATGATTTGATGCTGCTGAAAGTTGGCTTATTTTTTTCTCCAACTGCTTGATAGAAGTAGAGTATGAGTTTACCAACTGACTCATGGAAGACAAGTCACTATTCATAGTGATCACCCCAAAGTTGGTAGTCTCAACTCCCTTCAACAATTTCTCCATCATGTCGTCCATGAACATCTTGCCAGAGCTGGTTGAAGAATTATCTCTGCTTCTAGGAGGTATATATAGTCCACTCCTATTATTTTTGCTCTTCCAATTCCCTTGATCTCTATCTTTGTAACCAGCTTTATCATAATAGTTCTGACCTTGATTTTCTTGGCTACTGCCTTGGAAACCCCCCCTGATTATTTAGATAGTTTGCCTCTTATTCCAAATCAGAATCAGATCTTCCCTGGGACACAACAACTTTCACCTTCTCTATTTTACCAAACAATAGATGCTTAGTCAACAAATCCATCCGTGTCTTTAAATGTGCCATATCCTGGTCACGTTCTTCCTCTTTTTTGCATTTCTCTACAGTCATACTACCAGACACAGTAGGTCTTGCTACCACAGAATCCCTGGTATGCCAAGTCTACTTTATTTGGTCATCCAATCAAGTATTTTTGAGGAATCTTAAAAAGTGAGATCCACAAATGATCACCCTACAGTATTATCAATAACTGAAGCCCGATAAAGAGTCTCCATCAGATGAATATCTATTATATTATAGTTTAGGCACTGTGTCAGCTTCTTTTTTAATCTCTCCCATGTCTCTTGAAGAGTTTCAGTTGGGAGCTTCCTAAAGTTACTGATCTTATCCCTTAATTGTACCCTCCTGGAAGGTGGAAAGAACCTTTTTAGTAAAGCTTCTATTAACTGCCTCCAGTTGGTTATAGAATCGGGCATCAGATTATTAAGCCATAATGTTGCCTCCCTAGACAGAGACAACGAAAATAAATACATGCGAATGGAATTCTGTCCCACTCTCAGGTTATCAAAGGACTTGCAAATAGTGACAAAGTTCACTAAATGCATATTGGGATCATCTCTCGGGAGTCTACCGAACAACCCCTTCAGATAAAGGAGTTGAATCATTGTACTGGTAATATTGAAATTTGATCCAGGTGCTAGAGGTAGAGGAATAATAGCTCCAGTAGCACCAGCTCCATCCATTCCATCATCATCATCATTAAGCTCAAATTGCACAGCTTGGCGATCAGGTTTTGTCCTAAAAGGACGGTTTCTGTTTATATTTTTGTTCACTAATGCAACTATATTCTCTGCACGCCTTCGATTAACAGGATCTAACCAGTCTTCATCCCCTAAATCTTCATTATTTGTATTAGGATGACGTGCCTACTGACCATCATTCTACTTATTTAGTGTAGTTCTATCCAAAGCAGTTAGTCTCTCAGCATCTTGGGGATCTGCCATTCTGCCAATTAGTTGCGGTTTCGGATATATTGGTAATATTGGTCCACTTGATCTCCATGTACTTGGTATACACAATAACTACCCTACACAGAACAAAAACAACAAACAAAAGCAAAATTTGAGAAACTTGACCAAAGGTAAATTAACAAGTACAAACTTAATTGACAACTGTATTCCCCAGCAATGGCGCCAAAATTTGATACGCCCAAATTATACCTCTCTTATCCGTCGATGATATTTTTCCTTTGTTTTTCCCAGTATATCTAAGTTATCTTTTACACTTAGTTCTTATCCTGAAAACACTAAAGTACAAAGTTAAATGCAACAATAGTTACTTGAAAACACATAATTATCCTTAGAAAAAGGTCTAAAATGTTCCATCAAAAGCTGGAACATCACTGACACACTTCCAACTAAGGTTATAGGTTGGACCTCAATTTGCTTATATTGGTCCATGTCAGTTACATAATAGATCCCACAGTTTTAGTTCAGTACTCAGGCTATATCAGTACAAATTTGCATTACCAAGTATTCTATTTATCCACTATTTTCAGTCTGTTACTTTTACAAATTATTTCAGTACATGTTTTACTTTGTCTTGCATTTGTTTTACATATTCATGCATTCATGTTCATTATCCATATGTATTTCAGTTATCCCCTATTGCATGTACCAGTACATTCAAAGTACTGACCGCATACCTTTTTGCACTATAGTAGTTTCACAATATAGGTTCGGATGCTTAGTTCCCCAATATATAGTGTCATATATCAGTCAACTCTATAGAACCTCTAAATTCATAATTCACCCATAAGGTCAAGTCAATAATAGTTTATCTTCTCAAGGTTTACTCTAATGGACAAATCCACTTCTAAACTTTTGTCAAAATAATCTCCAACTCAATATTAATCATGAGTCAAATGCTTCATTATCAAACCAAGTAAACCCTATATTACTAACACTAATTTATGGTATAGAAGCCATCACACATAGCAACATACAAGGGTAGGTTCATTCTTTGTTCTACATTACTGCATTTTTATTGAAGATTTCACTAACTCTTAACCACCTCAAATTTATCCCACACAACAAGCATAAGAGCTATATTAAACAAAATCAATCGGTTACAAGTCTTTAACAGTCTCATTATTAGTATCATATTTCAAAAAAAATTATCAATTGAATTCATTAGGTATCAACAACCTTCACTAATTTTTTCCACTCTCATTTAAATCTCATTATTTTTTAAGATTTAAGAATCCACTCACATAAAGAACTCAAAGATAATTACTACAAGAAAAACGCTCAATAGTAAAGTGAAAATTTGTCCCTAAAACTAAAATTCCCGTCCTTAAAGGACAATAGAGATCGGAAAAGCCGGTCTCCACCGGCCTTATAGCCTCTTTCGTTTAAGGTTATTTATGATGGTTTAAATTAGCTGGTCCCTAAAATGTTATTTGCAACCAGCATAAAAATAGTCCATAAAATACTTTTAGGGACCATGTCTTTGGTCCCTGATTAAAGAGATTTTGCGACCAACAAAAATCTGGTCCTAAAAGTAATTAACAAAGTTTGGTCCCCATATATATGTATATAAATATACAATTTTAAGTGGCATTAATCAAATGTGTGTGTATGTGTGTGTGTATATATATATATATAATTACCATAACTTACTTTCATACATACACATAAACACCATATATACATCAGTTATGTCATTTTTTACACTAATACTTCATGGAAAAAAGAAAACGGACATGCTCTATTAACTTAAAATAGATTTATGGTTGGCTTTATCTGACTACCTAGGCTCTTTAAGTTGAAACACCAATAATTTCCTTGTCTTAAAAGTGTCAGGTCTAACTGTTATTTTGAGCAACCCATGATTCAGTTTGTCTGAAGCCAATGAAGGAGAACTGATCTTCAAGGGGAGTGCGAAGTCATTGTACATGATACTACACTGAACATGATTGAAAGTCTAGCAGTCAGTTAATGAAGCCCACTCATTCAATTTACACCTGCAATGGCCAAGAAAGACATATGAAATTTGATAATTTAGGCTGAATCTAACTTAAAAAATCAATGGAGCTAATTTATTGACAACCAAGATGATACAAAACAAGCATGTCTATTCCATATGCTTTATGTAGAATCCAAAGCCTCAATGATGGTGCTACTTTTATTAAGCTAATGGAAAGTGCTCAAGGAGTCTAGTTTTCATAGCATAAGCAATAATTTATTTACAAGTATAATTGATTTGTTTGGCTATGTTCTATCTTAATAATTTGCAAAAATTTACTAGATTGTAGAACAATAAAATTACTAGATTATACCAGAGCAAAATAATGGTAAAGGAATTTTCTTAAATCAAAGTAACATTGGAATCCTTTTAAGAGAAATGTTTGACCAAAGTAGAAAGACTGCTCTCAACATATTCCATTGTTTTCCTTTTCACAGCCTCCATTCGCTCATCACCACCAAGCATCTTTTCATACTTAAGATACTTTTTAAAGAGAAACTGCACTCCAGACATTACAAGCCTTTAATAAAAAAGGAAAGGGCACCATCATAAAATAAGAAAACTAATTGAAATAAGCATCATGACATATTCCAGGGTATTGAAAACATATATAATCACCTTTATCTTTTTGGGTGGGAGGATGAGAGTAATTACTCTTTCAAATAAGGCACGGATCACATCTGCATCTCCCAGTCGAATCTATTGTTCATTTGATTTAGTTTTGAGTTATGTACAGTAAAAATTATTTTATTCATCCATACATAATAGTGTAGTTCTATACAGTATTTGATCAAGATAAATGCTCTACATATCAGTTCTCTTTGGATACTCGCAAAACATTTCTCAAATAAGGAGCGACCCTTGTTAGGAACTCCACACTTGAACTCTAGAATAGTTATTTATGTGATAAAGTTAATATGTTTGTATAGAGGAAGACTTATCAAAGTAAAAATTGCCACTAACTAGAGTCCATATTGGTTTTGTTTCAATATCCAATGAAACTGCCTGAGCCAAACCTAAATGCAAAGTGTAAAAAAAGATTTAACAATAGTTAAATAGGGATCAACCAAAGTACTTCCAAAACCACTCTTAGGTGTCACTACCTTGTATGAATGCTTGAACTTCTTGACCATCTTGTTAAGAAGTTCATTCATGACTTTGTTTTGCTCAGTCCTGTCATACATTCCTAATAAGGCCAAAAGCACTTTTTTGGGATCACAATACCGCAATGCTCTTTGGAATACTTTTGTAACAGCTTCCTGGGGCGTAATCAATAATATGGGATTCACACACAAATATTGGAATTATAAAGTGAAATATAACAAACATAAATGGGTCAATATCATTGTTTTGTTGTACCTCTGGTGGATTTCCATACTCATTTCTAAATTAAACTCAGCAACCCAAACATTCAGCTTTTCCAACTCTTCTCGCACATTCATTATCCTCAAAGACCTTGAGAAAAGAATAAGACACAACTAAGAGGTCATAAATAATTTTCCATTACATTTACAAATAAATTGTACGTAAAAACACTAATTCACATTAGGAATAAAAAACACGGCCCTCCCACATGACTTATGCATTTGACTTTGCACCTCATATGGTTCTTTTAGTTGATCCATGTAAGGAACCTTTTGGAACAAAAGCGTTTTACTTAGTCCATATTACATATCTTCTGAGACACTTAAATTTGATGGCATACCCACCCAATATAGTTTTTCCCAAAATATAATTTTAGATTGACAGTTAAGGGGACAACCCTATTAGCTAGTCATAAAAATAATAGTGGAGGTCCAGAAGCACTTATGAAGTTAGTCTTTTATGTGGTTGATTTCTCACGAGGTGTACCCAACTCAAAAAAAAACTACACAGAGGGCTTTCATTATGCAATAGGTCCTTTATGTCTAATCGTGATGAATAAAATTATGATTCCTTTACTATTCTGTGTCAAGTCAGATCTGGTCATTCTTTTTTAAACCCATTTAAGATACCTTTACCATGCATCGTGTAGTGAGGAATCTATGACCATCTGGGGGATTTGAAGGAGTAAGGAAGCTATAAGATTTGGAAAACTGTACCAACTTGTCTTTGTCGAATTTATGGAAGGAAAGAAAATGCAAGATGTTTAAAAGGAAAAGTATATTTGATACAAAAGATTAAGTTTAGATGCTTATGGATTTTTTGTGTAATCTTTAGGATGTCAAAGATGAAAATAGTTGGTTGATTTCCTCAATTCAATACACATACAGGAATTGACAGAAAGAACCCTTCTTTTTTCTTTATCATTTTGGTAGGAGGGTTCTATGTAAATATACAAGAACCAACTTGGTGCTAGATTTTTCTTTTCTTTTTTCTACCATTATGCATTACTAATCTGTTAATTAAAAGAGCTTTTCACACTTGGCAATTTGATGAGGTAAATAGGCCAATATAATCTTACAGTCCCGTTAGCATATTCACTGTCCTATCACATTGAAGCACAAGAAGCAAAATATTTTCCTTTCATAAGAAGCATACATAGTCTAGAAGAGGAACAATAAAAATAAAATCTTACATCCAAGAGCTTAAATACCAATATAGCTGAAGGTTTATTAAAATTCAAATACACCTTTATAATTCAAAGTCTTCATTTGCCAGACATGGAATTCACTATTTGTTTTAGATAAGAAAAAAATATAAGTTTAAAGATTTAACATTCAGAAATCAATCGGGCCTTCTCAATATTAGCCAAAGACAACACAAATGCCATGTATTATTTCCAGACAAAGCCGTTATTTGGGGAAATTCTAACTTATTTCTCAAACTCATCTTCATATCTAGGAATATCTTTTTCGAGTAATCTATCCTTGGCAGCTCTAATTTCTTATTCCCTGCTTAAAAAGATTGTATTACATGAAGACAGTTATGATATAGAAAATATTACTATCGATGCATAGTAAATTGGAAGAACAGGTAAGAAAGAAATATAAATGATTCAAACAGTACCTCAATCTTTAGCTTTTTTTATAGAATATTTCTTGTTCTTGTCATTTGAAGTATCGAAATTGATAGAATCACCCATAGCCTTGTAACCTGATTTATAGAAAGTAATTAGGAGTAGTTTCTTGTCATCTAGAAAACAACAAGGCTTGTAGTAAATATGAATCATTTAATCAAACTTATTGATTCATGAACAAACACGAATTGAATTGAATCATTAACCTCATTATCTTTACTAGGAAAACATAAATGTCTCATGTAATCAAGCTACAGTTTTAATGTTGGGAGAAATATGCTAAATGCCAAGTCACAACCATCGAGAAAGGGTCTTAAAACATGAATAAGTCGAACAGGTTTTAGTTGTTTTCTTATTCTATTTGACTTTTCAATCATTCTTAGGGCTGATTATTGGATGGATCAGGTGGATAAATATGCTTAATGGTTCGGCTTATAAGTTATTGGTATTTTAATATACTAATTCACTAGCAAACCTATAATATATCATGAATTAATAATTGAGATAGAAATTGACAGATGGTTATTGAGCAGGCTATCGACTTAGATCTAACTCACAATGAAAACTAAAATCACAATATATAGTTCAACTTTCATCGAAGAAATTAAAATCACAATTTCTTCCCGTGCACAACTACTTTTGCAAAGATAAACAACTAAAACCTTTGTATGTAAAAGAAAACAAAGACAAATAGAACAAGTTGATTAATTGAATGCTTTAATGCTAGGTAGTTGCAACTTGTAAGCAGTACTAAAAATGCAAGTAGATTTGTAGAACCAATATTGTACTGAACATATTCTTGGTTCCATGCCCAATTCATCATTAGCCTTCCCAATTATTCAGAATTCTAGCATTTTCTACATGAGCTTTCAAAGTTTATTCAATCCTAGAGTAATACTTATTGGAATTGTTTTGCCTTTGCGACAAACTGTGCCCATTCATAGAGTCATAAACCTTGCACATTCCGATTTTGTTTTTTTGTGTGTGTGTTTTCAAATAAATACCCTTCCCTCTTTCTTCCCACTCTACACCCATGTGCTACGTATAATGTCCACATTAATCCCCAACAAAACTTGAACTTCATTACATCCAGTGTTATGAAATAAATAGGTAATTCTTGAATAATCCAAATAAACAAAGAAGGGGCTTTAGCTTATGGTTCTATAGTAGATAACTTATACACCTATAGATAAAAATATACATATAATAATTGTTAAGCTATTAACAATTCACCCGATAAAAAAAGTGAGTAATTTATCTTGAAACAGAAAAATATTAACCCATTTACCAATTGTTAACTTGATAACCCAATATCAATAAGTCAATTTTGGGGATGGGTTATCAATTACGATTTTGAAAAATCTTAATCTTCCTAACATTATATGGAGTATACCTAAAAGTTGTATGTATACACAGATATGACAACCAACACTATTTTCCAAGACAAGAAAATTCCCAAATGGGTGAAAAAGAGAAATTTAAGAATCATTCCAAAAATAAAAAGAGTAACATCAAGGAAGTACCAGTGCGGGTATTACTATGAGTGTACATGTTTGTTGAAGTGTATGAGTGAAGTACACATTTCAGAAAAATAATTGGGTAAATTTGTTGGACAACATTTCGCTGAACAATCATGGTTCAACTTCAAAGAAACACAACAAAAAAAACTTTATCCGAAGAGCAGACATACCTGAAATTCATGATCAAGGGAGATGTAAATAGAGATTAGGTAGAGTTGCAATATACAAACTGATAAAGCAACTCCAGACCTAGGATGAACTATGTTTGGAAAAAATAGAGATTCTTTGTACCTTTTAGAATTTTTACTTCAGTTTTGACACCTAATTTTATATTAAAACAAAAAGTTTAATTATTTTAAATATTTTAGTATTCAATTTAGAGGCACTTTTTCCCACTCAAGACCACCAATTATAAATTGGGACCAGCTACTAAGTTCTTTAAAGACCAGATTTAATATCTTAGCAATAAAATACTACAATAGCGATGGGAACAAAATCTCATCCTAGTATATATACTTTTTAAGATGAGATTGTTAACTCGTCCATAACTGTTGGTTTTAAATAAAGTTTTTCTTGTAGTGAATATCACTTAGAAGTCCTCACAAGTAATCAATTACAATTTGAAATAATAAAATTGCATAAGAATTTCAATATAGTCTCAATGACTGGAGCAAACAAGAATCCCCATATAAAATCAAATAACCATGCCACACATTGGTCCATCCATAATATCATTAGCAAGATCCCCTCATTAAGGAAAACACATATCACCTCAATCTTTTGTACATGTGTTTTTTAATATTATTATAATATTTTTCCTATATAATTTACAATTCCCCAACTCTAATAACAAGATTATATTCACCAATAGCATAGTCTAACCTTATTAATTCACACCATCCACCACAAAGCAACATTAAACCATCACTATCACCCTTTTATTTGCATTACCTTTTCCATTACCCACATACATAGGATTAATGATAAGTTATCAATTTGATGACTTGATAGCACCTTTTAAGCTTAAATTATCATGATTTTGCATTTACTTGATGTTAATCTCATATTTAATATTCATTTGTGCAGGTAAAGTTCAAAAGGGAAAATGAGAAAGTCGTTCAAGTCAATAAGAGTTCGAATTTGAAAAGAGTCATCTGCATTGCATCCTCCTTGCATACGCTTTGGATCTACTTTAAATCTGCTCTTCATCTACTTTAGATCTACTCAATCAGATCAAGAGTAAGGTGGCATTTTTGTAATTTCTTCTTGTCACGACCTGAGGCTACCCCCTAGTCATGACAACGATTCTTAAGGTCACATGTAACTACAAGCTAGCTCATAAGTTGGTACCTGTTGTGTAAGTGAGGGACAAGCCTAAAATATCTGTAACAACTTATAATATTGAATAACTAAAAAAGTATTTATTAACTGGCTATCAGAAAGCCTCTAAATATCAAGAGGAGTTGATGGGACAAACCCTCTACTACCTTCGACTGACTGAATATAAAGAAATATTGAATTAATTGAGAAGACATATCATGTCCTCGATGGATAAGGACTCACCCCTACTGCTGCTAGGTAACACCGAGTTGTCTAAGAATGGTTGAGAAACTGAGCGTCCGAACCTATGTTATAAGACAAAATAAAATAAAAAAAATTTATGCAGTCAGTACTTTGAATATACTAGTATGTGAGATGAGGACTGACTGAAATGCATGAGGTGGATGAGCATGAATCCATAAACATGTATTATCTGAGAATGTAAGACCAAGCACAACCATGTTACTAAAATATTTTAAAATTTGAAAAACTAAAATCTGTGAAATTGAATAACTAATAATTTTGCACACTTCATCAAGCAAATCTGAGCTGAGATACACTAACACATTGACTGAGACTATGGGAGGTATCATACAACTTACATGCCCTAATCTAAGCTAATCAGGGTCAAACCTATAACCCTAGTTGGAAGGGAACCAGTGTCATGCCACGGGTACTAACACATGGCTGGCGATGTGGATCCATAAGGGTGATGTCCCAAAGGACTAGGGAGTCAGTCCTAAACTGTCGGGTGACCCCTGAGAGAGTGTCAGTCCTAAACTAGTGGGTGACCTCTCATAATCCTATGTTGGCTATATAGTTCTGGAACTTAAGGACTACTACTAAGGACCCAGTCCTAATTGGTGGGTGGGCCCCCATTCCTAGGTTTTCTCAGTGCTAAATCCTACTCCTAACTGAACTAACACTGGTACTGAACTGAACTAAGTTTAATTGAACAATACTTCTGATAATGCTCATCATGACTATATCTAATAAGTAAAATAATAATAATATCCTTGGTTTAATAGAATCATCTCTTGAAATTCTAAAATCATGTAAAACATATAGGTATCGAGTGTTCATAACCCTCTAACATCGAATATTCAAAAAATAAAATATTAAAGCTTAAAACATTAGTATGGGATCATGGTTTCAAAGACCCAAAACATAAACATTTCATCAAACATATGAGAATCATGAACTTGAACATGGGAATGTGCTAAGTACGAGGAAAACAACATGATTACATGGCTAAATTCATAAATTGGGGATTTAACATAAAATTCACTTGTATATGACATGGGAAACTAAAATTTAAAGCATGAAGCAACCTAACTTTTCATGGGATCTTACATAGACATCATTTGAGTTCAAATTGCTAGAGAACACATGAATTTAACCCATATTGAACATATGAAATTCAATAGTAAAGGAAAAACTCCACAATTTGATTAAAAGGAGGTTTTTTGGGCTCCATGGGTGAAAGGGACCCATGAATATATACCCACATACCTTAATAGATAGTTTCTTTAGGATTTCCTGAACTTTAGAAGCTTGAACTCTTGATTTCTTAAAGAAAAAGTAGGAGTTTGTTCTTGGAGAATGAGGGGAGTTTCTTGAGAGCAAATTGGAGTGAAAGGGGCAAATAATGCACTTTTGGAAGTCCCAAATCGTGTTAAGGATGAATTGGGTGGAAGGAAATGACTCAAATGTCCCTTAAGAACTTAAACCATATAACTATGCAGAACAGAGACACATGTCATGCCTCTCTCTTCGCGGGAGAGAGCAATGTGCCATGCAGCTTACTCTGAGGAAGAAAGCCACGCGTCGCGAACCACTCCACCTTGGGAGAGAGCAACGCGTCGTGTCTTATCATGTTGCTCCACTATTTCATCACTCCACCTTGGGAGAGAGCAATGCGTCATGGCCTTATCATGTTACTCGACTATTTCATCAATCCAAACATGCCCTGATCCTCATCCAAAACTCTTGAAGCTCTCCCGAGACATACTTTTAACCTTCCTAATCATGAATTAACTCAAAAACCAATATTTTAGGGTCGGGAAGGCCAAAATAAAAACCTGCAAAGTTTAGAGGTCTTGAAAATGACTAAGTCCTCAATACTTGGTGAAATTTTCAACCCTTGGACCCCTTAAGCATGCAACTAAAGGAGGAATCGAGCTTAGAATATTATGGGGTATCATAATATCTCCTTCTTGGGGACATTCATCCTTGAATATGACTGGTTAGACTTAAAATACTGAGGCACTGTTTCATATACTGAACATGCATGATACATGAACTGAAATAATTTTGTGAAGGCATGCAATGACATTAGAAAAGTTACATAGGTGAAACTAAGAACGAAAAAGATTCAATCTAAGGAAAATCATTACCTTAAGCTAAATCTTAGTTTGTAGAGAAAAGATGAGGGTACTTGGCCTAGATATCTGCTTCTGCATCCCAAGTAGCTCCCTCAATGGACTAATTCCGTCAAAGAACTTTAACTAAGGGAATCTCTTTATTCCTTAGCCTACGAATCTGACAATCAAGGATCTCAACTGGGACTTCTTCGTAAGAAAGGCTATCCTAAACATCCATACTTTTTAAAGGAACAACAACAGCTAAATCACAAATACATTTCTTTAACAAGGAAACATGGAACACCGGATGTATTGATGCCAAGTCTGCAGGCAAATCAAGTTCAAAAGCCATTCTTCCAAAATGGTTTAAGATTCTGTAAGGGCCAATATAGCGGGGACTGAGTTTCCCCTTGTTGCCAAATCTCTTTACTCCCTTCATAGGCTAAATGTTCAAATAGACCAAATAACTAACCTCAAACTCAAGAACTCTTTTTCTTATGTCTGCATAAGGTTTCTCCATTACTTCAACTTCTGAATTTGTCCCTATCAAAGTAGCTTTACCTACTTTAAACCAACCAATAGGAGATCTATATCTCTATCCATAAAGAGCCTTAAATAGAGACATCTAAATACTGGAGTGATAACTATTATTACAGGTAAAGCCAATCAAAGGCAAGTGGTCATCCCAGCTACCTTTAAAGTCAACAACACATGCCCTCAACATATCTTCTAAGGTCTGAATGGTCCTGTCTGCCGACCATCTGTCTGAGGATAAAAGGTTGTGCTGAGATGGACTTGGGTACTAAGACCTTTCTAAAATACCTTGCAAAAGTGAGAGGTAAACTGAGTACCGCTATCTAAAATTATAGACAACAAAATCCCATTCAACTTCACTAATTCCCTAAGATAAAGCTTGGCATAATCCTCAGCTGAGTACGAGGTATGAACTGGAAAAAAATGAGCTGATTTGGTCATTCTATCCCCAATGAACCATATGAAATCATACTGATGATGCGTATGAGGCAATCCTATCATAAAATCCATGTTCACCACTTTCCACTTTTAAGTGGGGATGCTAAACTCTTGAAACATAACACTAGAACTTTGGTTCGCAACTTTAACAAGCTAAAAATTTGAACTCTTAGCCATAAACTCTGTAATATCCTTCTTCATACCATTCCACAAATAGATTTCCCTCAAATTGTGATGCATCTTAGTGTCTCCTAGATGGATAGAGTATCGTGCACTATGCACTTCTACAAGTATTCCTGTCCCAAACCATTAACACACCAAACACATAACCAACCCTGACAAGTACACCATCTCCTCTTTGGGAGAAAAACTCTACTTTCTAATCTCTAACTGCCTCCATTAACATAACTAAACTAGGATCCCTTTCTTGCTTTTCTTTTACTTCGGCAACCAATGAAGATTCTGAACCATTCTGAACCCATATACTACCCTCAGCCGAATCAACCAATAAAGCACCTAAGCTAGCAAGATGATGAACCTAACAGACTAACTTATTCTTGTCTCCCTCAACATGAGCCACACTACCCATAGACAACCTACTAAAGGCATCTGTCACTCCATTGCCTTTCCCAGATGATACAACATACTTATATCATAATTTTTTAACAACTCAAGCCAACTTCTCTAACAAAGGTTCAAATATTTCTGCGTGAACATGTACTGTAAGATCTTGTAATTAGTGAACACATCAACATGAACACCATAAAGATAATGCCTCCAAATTTTTAAGGAAAAAATAACTGCGGCCAACTCAAGATCATAGGTAGGGTAATTCTTTTCATGGGTTTTAAGCAATCTAGAGGTGTAGGCGATGAATTTGCCTCTCTACATCAAAACACAAACAAGACCAACTCTAGAAGCATCACAGTAAACTACAAATCCATTTGAACCATCTGACAAAGACAAAACTAGTGCAAAGGTGAGTTGAGTCTTTAACTCCTGAAAACTCTTCCCGCATGAATCTGACCACTGAAATTTAACCTTCTTCTGAGTTAATCGAGACATAGGAGATACAATCGAAGAAAACCGTTTAACAAACTATTTGTAATATCTAGTCAAACCTAAGAAACTATTAATATCTGATGAAGAGATTTGTCTAGGCCAGTTTTTCTATGCTTGGTCTTTTGAGAGTCAACTTAGATGCCATCACCGGAAATAATATGGCTAAAAGAAATCTACTGATCTTAGCCAAAATTCACATTTATTGAATTTGGTGAACAAATGATAAGCTCTAAGAGTCTGTAGTACAATTTTCATATGGTTTGCATGATCATCCTCACTAAAAAAATAGACAAGGATATCATCAATAAAGACTCTGACGAATGCGTCCAAGTACTACTTGAACACCCTATTCATCAAGTCCATGAAAGTTGTAGGGGCATTTGTTAGTGCAAAAGACATAACTAGGAATTTAAAGTGAGCATACCAAGTTCTAAAGGCTGTCTTCGGAATGTCACATTCTCTAACTCTAGGTGATGATAGTCAGATCTGAGGTCTATCTTAGAGAAATAACTGGCACCCTTAAGTTATTCAAACAAGTCAGTAATTGTGGGGGTGGATACTTATCCTTGATTGTGACTCTATTTAACTGACGGTAATCGATGTACATTCTGAGAGAACCGTTATTCTTACACACGAACAGAATTGGAGCGCCCCATGAAGAAACACTAGGCCTAATGAAACCTTTATCTAAGAGATCCTTTGACTGTTTTTTTAATTCCTTAAGCTTAGTTGGAGCTATTTTGTAAGGCAAAATAGAGATAGGTTAGATATCTGGAAAAAGATCTATTCCAAAGTCAATTTCCCTTTTGGGAGGAACTCCGGTATGATCTTCAGGGAACAGAACTAGAAAGTCTCTTACTACTAAAACTTACTCAAGACTAGGAGCCTCAGAATTTAAGTCCTTGACTCAGACAAGATGGTAAGTACGCCCCTTAGATGTTATTATTCTGGCTTTAAGATATGAAATAATCTGACCCCTAAGAACTAAATTACTAAACCTCCATTCAATGATTGATTCATTGGAAAACTGAAACTGAATAAATTTATTTTTACAATAAACTGAGGCATAGCATGAGTAGAGCCAATCCATTCCGAGAATGACATTGAAATCAGTCATTTCTAACTTCACCAAATCAACTGATGTGATTTTCTAAGATACTATGACCATGGAATTTCTGTATACCTATTTGGATATAATAAGTTTACCTACTGGGTAGACACTATGAAAAAATCTGCTAACATTTTGGGACTGACACTAAAATTGATGACTATGTAAGGGGTCACAAAATAAAGTGAAGCTCTAGGGTCTAATAAAACATAAACATGAAGATGTAAAACCTATAATGTACCCATAACCACATCAATAGAAATTTGTTGATTGTACCGAGTCTGGAAAGCATACAATCTATTCTGATGTGTCCCACTGGTATTACTGGAAGTGCCACCCTACTGAGTTGGGTAACTTGCTAGAGCTGATAAAATGTTAGACTAGCCCTACTGGCATGAATATTTTCTCTCTAAGCAACTAATGGACACTCTTGAATCCTGTGGCCTAGCTTGCCACATCTAAAACATACATCACTACCATCCCTACACTCACCCTGGTGGTTCTTACGCTATATTCAAAAAAGTGGATTAGTGCGACCACTATTTATACTACCTTGGGACATAGATCCTGGCGCTCTATCTCGATTATCTTGCCTGAACTTAGGTATTGGCGCACTAGCTGAAGATGGAGATGGGGCTGAAAATTTCTGACAAAACTGAGAATGGTTACCACCTTCTGACCTTGGTTGAGAAAAGATAAAACTACCTATTTTGGCCCTCTTACTCTCTCTCTCTCCTTACTTATCTCCTTCTCAATCTACTGAGCATTAACCATTAGTCTAGATAGCTCCATCTCTTTAGTTAACATGTAGTCCTATACTTCTTAACCACACTATCAGCTACACTAGATACAAACTTACTCATTCTAGACCTATTATTCAATACCATAGCAGGAGCATACCTCGCCAACTAGGTGAATGTATGTGAGTACTCCTTCATGCTCATATTACCCTACTTTAAATTGATGAACTCCTGAACCTTAAATTCTCTCAACTCTAAGGGAAAAAACCCATCTAAGAAAGTTGTGGCAAACTCCTCTAACTCTACTGGCCTACATCAATACCTCGGTCCTCCTTCCACTACTAGGTGTGAGCTACATCATGCAACTGATATGTAATAACCTCTACATTCTCACTCAAAGTGACACCCATGATATTTTTCATTCTCTACACCATGTACAGAAACTTATATGGATCCTCGTAAGGCTTGAATCCTAAAAATAGAGGGGGATTCATTTGAGTGAAATCCTAAATCCTAACTACAACTGTATTTTCCACTAAAATGGCTGGAGAAATAGCCTGATGGCTATTCTGAGAAGCTACAAAATGGGCTAAAGTTGTGAAAGCGTACCTAAATTCGATGTGAGAGACATGCTCATTCAGGGGATCTTCCTGAACAGTTGGGGGTATGGGCTAATCCCTGTTCCTTCTTCTATTATTTCTTCTAGGAGGCAATGTTTGTAAATGGAATAAATGATGAGTTAGAAAGAGGAGTTTCATTGATACCATTCTCTTTCACACAACATGAACACTAAAAGAAGGGGAGCTTTCTTAAGATTTCTCATAGCATCCTATCCATAAATGTGGCACACTTCATACCCATTTACAAGACTCTAATCAATGTGGCTTTCAGACTCTCTAGGACACTTTAAAACCTGACTCTGATACCAGCTTTTGTCATGACCCAAGGCTACCCCCTAGTCGAGACAATGGTTCTTACAGTCACACGTAACCATAAGCTAACCCATAAGATGGTACCTGCTATGAGCACTGAATAAATGACACTACAATAGTATATATGGAAGATAAACTAATAAAATACTAAAAATATGAATACTAAATATATGTCAGCGACAAGCATGAAATATCCGTAACTAATAATACTAATAAACTAAACAACTATTTACTGACTGACAATCTGACTTTCTGAAAGCCTCTAAACATCATGAGGAGTTTATGGGACAAACCCCCTAACTAAATCTGACTGACTGAACATAAGAAAATACTAAAATAACTAAGAAGACAGATTATGTCCTCGATGTATGAGGACTCACCACTACTACTGCTGGGTAATGCGGAGTTGTCTAAGAATGGTCAGGAAACTGATCGTCTGAACTATGTTATAAGACAGCATATCACAAAGAAAAGTATGCAGTTAGTACTTTGAATCTACTGGTATGTAAGATGAGTACTGACTAAAATACGTGAGGTAACTGAGCATAAATGCATAAACATATATTATCTGAGAATCCAAGATCAAGAATAAGCATGTTACTGAAATTTTCTGAAATCTAAAAAGCTGAAATTTGTGTAACTAAATAACTGATAAATCTGTGCACTTGGTCAAGAAAACATGAGCTGAGATACACTAACATACTGACTAAAACTGTAGGAGGTATCATATAACTGACATGCCCTAATCTGAGATAATAAGGGTCCAACCTATAACCCCATCTAGAAGGGTGTCAGTGCCATGCCACGGGTACTAACACATGGTTGATGATGTGGATCCACAAGGCTGATATCCCAAAGGACTAGGGAGTCAGTCCTAAACTGATGGGTGACACCTAAGAGAGTGTTAGTCCTAAACTGGTGGGTGACCTCTCATAATCCTCCGCTAGCTACATAGTTCTTGAACTTAGGGAATGCTACAAAGGATCCAATCCTAACTGGTGGGTTAAAACCTGTCCCTAGGTTCTCTTGGTGTTAAATCCTAATCCCAACTGAACTGACACTAGTACTAAACGAAATAAGTTTAATTAAACAATACTTTAGATGGTTCTCATCATGATTATATCTACTGAGTAAAATAATAATAATATACATGGTTTAACTGAATCATTACTTGAAAACCTGAAATCATATAAAACACATAGGTTTCAAAGACCCAAAACATAAACATTCATCAAATATGTGAGAATCATGAACTTGAACATAGGAATGTGCTAAGTATGAGAAAAACAACATGATTACATGGCTAAATTCATAAATTAAGGATGTAACATTAAATTCACTTGAATATGACATGGGAAACTAAAATTTAAAGCATGAAAAAACCTAATTTTTCATGGGATCTTACATAGACATAAATTGAGTTCAAATGACTAGAGTGCACATGAATTTAATCCATATTGAACATATAAAATTCCATAGTAAAGGAAAAACTCCATAATTTAATTAAAAAAGAAGGCTTTAGGGCTCCATGGGTGAAAAAGACCCATAGATAAATACCCACATACCTTAATAGCTATTTCTTAAGGATTTCTTGAACTTTAGAAACTGGAACTCTTGATTTCTTAGGGAAAATGCTTGATTTTGTTCTTAGGGAAAGCGGATGGTTTATTGAGAGCAATTTGGATTGAAAGGGGCAAATAATGCCCTTTTATAAGGCCCAAATCGTGTTAAGGACTAATTGGGTTGAAGGACATGACTCAAATTCCCCTTGAGCACTTAAACCATATAACATGTGGGACAGAGCCACGCACCGCACCTCTCTCTCTACTGAAGAGAGTAGCGCGCCACACAGCTTACTTCGGGGATAAAACCAACACAGCACGGAACACTCCACCTTGGAAGAGAACAATTTATCTCAGTGTTATCTCATTGCTCCTCTATTTTATCCATCCAAACATGCCTTGATCCTCATCCAAAAATCCCAAAACTCTCCCGAGATGTACTTTTAACCTTCCTAATCATGAATCAACTCGAAAACCAACATTTCACAGTCGAGAAGCCAAAATAAAAATCTTCAAAGTTTAGGTGTCTTGAATGTGATTAAGTCCTCAACACTTAGTGAATTTTTCTACCCTTGGATCCCTTAAAGATGCAACTAAGGGTTTATTTGAGCTTAGAATATAATAAGGTATCACATTGGCAAATGTGGAATTGGGGTTAAATAGGGGTTTTTTGCTCAAATTCATGATCTTTCATCTAATCTTTCATCTAATATTTTATCTTATCTTTCATCTATCATGGAGCTTAGAGCATAATTGCACTACTCCTAAGCTAAGAAGACACAAGAGTGATTCCCAAGTGAAGGATTATCTATTTCAATTAGAGATTTATTGAAATTTAAATTTTGGGATTGTATTCTCTTTATTTTTCATGGATTAATTTGGTGGAAATTTTTGTATATCTTTATTTTCTATCTTTATGAGTAGCTAATTCTTTCTCTTGGGGTTATACTTGAATATATTGTGATTAGTGTATTGGTGTTGTTGATTTATATTCTTAATTAGCAATTTATTATGGGTTTTGCATTTATTCCATATTTTAACTAAGAATGGGGGTTGCAAACCCCAATTACTTTTGAACCCATATCATCCTTGAAAGAGGAGGTATGGTTTAGGAATAATTGTAAGCAATAACTTGAATTAGTTCATGTAATAGCATCTCTTAAAAGTAGGGATGGTAATTGAGGTAATAGATTGGTGAAATTATTACACTTGTGAGGTTTTCTAAAGAACCCCTTTGTGAAATTTAGTGTTTTATTGAAATATTGATGCTAATACCTCTATATCTAGACTATCCATTATCTTAGCTAAATTTGGATAAATTCTCAATTACCCATGCATCAGTTTACACCTAGAATGAATAACCCCAAGAACCACTTCTAATTTATTACACTCTAATTATTCTTAGCCTCGATTTAGTCTTCTAAAAGCATAGAAATTGTTATATTTTTTAAAACACTCAAACAAAATCCCTAAATATTTGTATCTCATATTTGAATTTAGTAAGTTACTTTTATTTCAAACTTAGTCGATCACCCCTCACATTGTTTCCTATGGATTCGACCTTAAATCTTTGTTGGGTAAATATATTGACAACATCCGCTACACCTATCCAAGATAATAATATGATCATTATAAAAAATGGCACCATTGCTGGGGAGTGAAACATAGTTTTCACTACTATGGTGTTGATAGTGACCTCGAGTTAGCTGTATTATTTTAGTTTGCATTATTTTTTTTTTGTCTTACTTAGGTGAATATAATAACATACACGATACCATGAGCCAACATGGAAGTAGTTTGGCTCTTTTGACGGACATTTTGAGGACATATATCACCTCAAAGATGTAGAGTAAGCTAGTGCTATTCGCAGTCCACCAATCAAAGAAAATAGAGTATTTCACATTACTAGTGTGATTCTTCATTTGCTTCGAATAAAAGTGTTATTTGGAGGTCAAGAACATGATGATTCCAATCTACACTTGAAGAATTTCATTGATGTGTGTTCGCCATTTGACAATCCATATTTCTCAAGAATTAATACGATTACATCTTTTCCCATTTTCTTGTATGGGAGAAGCAATCTTTTGATTGTGGTCTTTGCCTATTGGATTTAGCACTTCATGGGTTGATCTCATCAAAGCCTTCTTAGATATGTACTTTCTCCCTCTCAGATGTTGCAACTACGGGATGAAATCACTAATTTTTGCCAATTTAGTAGTGAGCCATTGTATGAAGTGTGGTAACATTTCAATAATAAGTTAATGAAATGTCCAACTCATGAGGTTCCATATAAAATGCTCCTTTAAATTTTCTATAGGGCATTGGATTAATTAAATAAGATGGTGGTTGATAATGTATTCGGTAGATCACTTGTCAAATTATCTTATCGTGTTATGGCGAATTCGCTAGATCAAGTCACAAAAAATAGTGGTTGGAACATAAGATATATCATGGAGGCTTCTTCCACATATTTTGTGAGTCAAGAACAAAAGGAAAAATTATGAAGAAAGGGATTCAATCTTAGGTAAGGTGATAAATCAACTCGACCTTCCTACTAAACATGTGATGGGAGCCCCTCCTAAGGAGGCCAATGAAATTGCTTCTAAGTATATTAAGTCTTATGATGATAAAGAATCATATGTTCTTGATGAGGACATAAGGTTCTTGTTGGACTATTTGGGGGGTTTCTACCCTACCTATAAAATGCAAGGTAGGAATTAAGGTTTGAAGGATTGAGATCGGGATAGAGAGCTTAATAGATACTTGGAGTGGAGAGAAAAACAAAGAGACTATGATGGTATATACCACCTCATGATGAACCTGGGGGAAAGATTCTAGCTTTATTTACCTAGAAAAATTCAAGAATAAAGATGTCCTAGCTCGTATTATAATGGGGGTTGAGGAGATCAAAAAATGGTAAGGGAGATGAAAAGCGACTTCTCTCAACTAAATCAAATTAAGATATCTCATTTGGCCTCCACAAAGCAATTAGAAATACAATTAGGTCAAATATTGACATAACTTAATGTAAGAAAAAAAAAGGGTTTACCTAGTGACAAGGTAGCCAATCCAAAAAATGATAATCCTATCATGGCTATTGTCACTAGGAGTGGTTGAGCTCTTGGAGAAAAGGGTGTTGATCTTAGAGAAGACCCCGATGAAAAGTCTAATGATGAGCAAGCAAATGCAAAAAAAATGACTAGAAAATCCAAGTGATGGTGCACAAGTCAAATGAAAAGATTATCAAGGAACTGAAGATAGTTAAAGAAAAAAAATATGGAGACTCTTAAAGCATTCAGTGGTGATGCTCCAAAAGTGAATGAGCCTTAAATTGTACCATTGCAACAAATAAATTCTTCTTCACTACCACAAAGCTTTAAGAATGAAGAAGATAATACCAAGTTAAAGAAGTTTCTTGAGAAATTTAGCAACTTGTCCATAAATATTTCTTTTATATAAGCCCTACAAGAAATGTCGGGTTATGCTAAGTTTATGAAAGATTTGGTCTCAAATAAATTCCTTGTAAACTTTGAAACTATTGAGGTGACTCCAAATTGTAGTGCTATAATGTCTAGCACAATGGTAGTGAAGAAAGAAGACTCGAGTTCATTCATGATCCCTTGGAATATCGAGGTGTATAAATTCATAAAATCATTGTGTGATCTCAGGGCAAGTATTAACTTGATGTCATTTTCCGTGTTTTAGAAGTTGGTCTTAGGTGCTACAAAGACTACTACTGTGAAGCTTTTAATGGGCGACCATTCAATCAAAAAGTCTATCGGTGTGTTGTATGTGTGTTAGTGAAAGTTGATCAGTTTATCTTTTTAGACAACTTTGCGATTCTAGAATGTGAGACTGATCATGAAGTCCCTATCATTCTTGGTAAGCTGTTCTTAGATACGGGAAGATTTTCGTCGATGTTGAGTGTGAAGAAATGAAATTTGGGTTTACAATGAAGAAGTCTCCTTCAATATGTACAAGTCTATGATGCAAACTATGGACTTGCAAGTGGTTTCAGTGATTAATGTAATAGGTGATGGAGTGGTTAACGCCTTATAAGGGATCTTATGAGTGATCCCTTTATGGGTGTACTGTTGAACATGGGAAATAAGGATATTGAAGAGCATGATGAGGTGGTTACTTGATTGACTGGTCTTAGATCATACACCAAGAATCCGGTCAAGTTAGATCTTGATTTAAAGAATCGTGAAAGTCCACCCACTAAATATTCCATTATTAAACTACCTCAACTTGAACTTAAGTTTTTGCATTCTCACCTCAGTATGTTTTCTTTGGTGATAGCAACACTTTGCCAATCATTGTTGCAGGGATATTGAGCCTTGTCAAGTGTATGCCTTAAAATCTATTATTAGAAAGTTCATCCTTGTCATTGGGTGGACTATAGCGGACATTATAGGCATTGCCCTTGGAATTCGTTCGCATAAAATTATGTTGGATATTGATTATTTTCCAAGCGCAGAACATCAAAGAAGAATCAATCCACTAATGCAAGCAGTGGTCAAGAAGGAAATTATAAAGTGGCTTGACGCGAGTATTGTCTACCCAATTTCTAATAGCATGCGGGTGAGTCCAATTCAATATGCTCCAAAAAAGGGTAACATGATAATTGTCACAAATGAGAATAATGACCTTGTTTCTATGCATCCAGTAATAAGTTGGAGAGTTTGTATGGACTATCTATCATAAATTGAACTCATGGACCAAGAAAGATCACTTCCCTATGCCCTTTATGGAACTAATATTAGATAGGCTAGCCTGTCGAGGTTGGTATTACTTCCTTAATGGGTACTCGGGGTACAACCAAATTTGGATTTCCCCTAGAAGAACAAGAAAATACTACCTTCACCTATCCTTATAGCATATTTTCTATTAAGTACATGTCTTTTAGGTTATGCAATGCGCTGGCCATATTCCAGTGATGCATGTTGTCCATATTTGTGGATATGGTAGAGAACACCATGGAGGTCTTCATGGATGACTTCTCCGTGGTTGGGGATTTTTGTAAGTCTTGTCTTGATCACTTAAGTAAAGTTCTCCAGCATTATGTGGAGATGAATCTTATCTTAAATAAGAAGAAGAATCACTTTGTGGTCAAGGAGGGCATTGTACTCTATTATAAAATATCAGCAAAAGAAATCGAAGTTGATCAAGCAAAGGTTGAGGTAATTTCTAAATTGTCTCCACCTATTTAAGTGAAGAGTGTTAGAAGTTTTCTTGGTCATGCCGGGTTTTATTGGCATTTCATCAAGGATTTTTTGAATATTGCTCACCCTTTATGCAAGCTCCTTAAAAAAGAGGAAAAATCTGAATTTGATGGTGATTCTTTAAAGGCGTTTAATTATCTTAAGGAACTCCTTGTGTCGGCCCCTATCATAGTAGCTCCGAATTAGCTAAGCCCCTTTGAACTAATGTGTGATGCAAGTGGTGTTGCTCTAAGTGATGTATTAGGCTAAAGAAAAGAGAATTTGTTTCACCCAATCAACTATGCAAGCAAATCCTTGAATGATGCTCAATGTAATTATATGGTTATAGAACAAAAATCATTAGAGGTGGTGTATTCTTTCAACAAATTTTGGCCCTACTTTTTGGGAGCAAAAGTGGTTGTGCACACAGATCATACCGCTCTTAGATATCACATGACTAAGAAAGAGGCAAAATCTTATTTGATTAGGTGGATATTTCTCTTGTAGGAGTTTTATTTTGGAGTGAAGGATCAAAATGGGTGTGAAAATCAAGTAGTCAACCACCATTTCTTTCTTGAATCCAATTATGAGAAGTTTGGTGAGGTTGAGATTGATGGAACCGTCTATGATAAGACAATCATGTCACTGTCGAGAAACATTACACCTTGGTATGCAGATTATGCTAAATATATCATTAACGATGTTCTTTTCGGTGATCTAATAAATATCAAAGGAAACGAGTTCTAGTTGATGTGAAAAGATATTTTTCAAATGAACCATTTTTCTTTAGGGAATGTGCGGATGATATGATCTTCTGGTGTGTTATGTAGGTTGAAATGAAAGATATTCTTGAAGCTTGTCACTCTTCACCATTCAAAGGTCATCATAGTGGGATTCAGATAGACGTAAAGGTCCTTCAAAGAAGATATTATTGGCCCTCAATTCATAGAAAGGCTATTGAGATGGTCAAGTTTTGTCATTAATGCCAATTTCAAGGTAGAGTCTGAAGGAGTCATGAGATGACTCTCAAGCCCAATCTTGAAGTTGAGCTATTCGATGTGTAGGGGATCGACTTTATGAATTCTTTCATGAGCTCTTATGGAAATAAATACATTTTGATAGTGGTGGACTACAACTAAAAGTGGGTGGAGGCCATGGCCCTCCTAAAAAACAAAAGAAAAAGTATTACTTACTTCTTGAAGAAGTACATCTTTACAAGGTTAGAAAGTCCATGGGCCATTATTAGTGATGGCAGCTTCCATTTTAGTAATCGGGTCTTCAGCGCTTTACTTGACAAGTATGGTATGAAGCATAAAGTTTCTATCCTATATCACCCAAAATGAGTAGCCAAGTTGAGGTCAAATCATAAAATTAAATCTATCCTTGAGAAAACCATGAATGTTGGTCGTACTAATTGGGCAAGGAAACACTATGATGCACTTTGGGCATATGGGACGGCTTATAAAACTTCTATTATTAAGTTACCCTACCAATTAGTATTTAGGAAGGAGTTCTATTTACCCACTGATTTGGAGCATAAAGCTTTATGGGCTTTGAGGAAATTAAATATGGATTGGGAAGATGCATCTATATCAAGGGTGACTCAACTCCATGAGTTGGAAGATTGTCGATTGAAAGCATATGAAAGATCCACTTTATATAAAGAAAAGTTGAATACGTGGTATGATGCCAAAATCTTAATATGGGAGTTTCATGTGGGTGATGATGTGCTCCTTTATATTTTTTCGAAGTTGAAGCTCTTTGTGGGTAAACTTAGATTAAAGTGGTTGGGTTCGTTTGTGGTCTCAAATATGTATCATAGTGGGGCTATTGTGTTGGAGGACCCTAAGAAGAAGAAATTTGTTGTGAATATGCAAAATATTAAGGAACTACCATGTTAGTGGATAAAGAGCGACCAATATGGAGTTATTTCACTTTAAGGATCCACAATGACGATAAAAGGATGTCATGCCGCGATGTTAAATCAAGCGCTAGATGGGAGTCAACGCAGCTTTCTCATGAATTTTCATAAACCATTTGGTTTTTAGATTTATATAATAGTTTTTGATAGTTGTTTTTGGATTAATTCACATAATCTTGGCACTTTATAGGGGTTTTGAGCTGGTTGGAAGACAAAAATAAAAGAGCATTAAGTTTGGAAGTATAGCAGCTAAAAACAAAAATAGGGGAGCTAAACAAGGAAGCAAAAGCATCTCAGTTATCACAATCATGACACACATGGATATGTGGTGAGCAATAATTAATAGATTCTTGTGCTTACTTGTGTCATCTAGAACTTGCTCCATTGGTCTTTCAAAGGTAATATTGATTATACACGGTTGGAGAAATGATCTTAGATCATCTTTATGATTGTTGAAACCCACTTTAGCCTAAAAAGTCTACCCATGTATGAATGATATCCCTAGTCAGCCAATTTAAAAATATTAACCTTTCTTTGGCAACCACATTACAAACCTCGAGCCATTTGGAAAGTTATCCCTCTCTTGAACCTTACCCTCCTTGAAATTGCCAACTTGAGGTTAAAAACCTATGTTACGGTGTAGTGAAACTTGAAAGAGGTGATTATTTCTATTTTCTTGTAAATGAATGCCTAAAAGTGAATCCATGATGGAAAATAAAAAAGAAAAAGCAAAGAAAGCAATGAAACAAAGAATAGCATGAAATTGCAAAAAAGAAAATAATGATAAAAGATTTCTTTCAAAAGATGGGTAACTAAAGTGAAAAAGGTAGGCATATGTTTGATTTAGAAATTAATGGGGTGTCCAATGATCCAATTTAGATCTAATTAGTGTTGAGAAGAGTTCAATAAGGGTGTAGTCATTCTTATACCAAATTCTTATCCTACCCTCCCCTGAGCCGACATTACAAGCTTGAAAAAAATCCTTTGAATGTCCAACCAAATGTTTTTGAGTTAGTAGAGATCGAAAAAAAGGGATATCATATAACATGACACTTGGTTGCATTTAGAAACTTTTTGTGACTGTCAGTTCTCACACATTCGTCCATTGTTGCATGTTGAAAATTTGGTGTGTTGGGAGTTGTAATGTGATTACAAACTAATCCATCCCTTGTCTCCTAGAAATCTTCCAAAAGCAAGGTAAAGGAGCATATTTGATTTTCTATTAATGCAAAGTCACCTTTTGAGAATCAGTTGTTGTGGCTTGATTACTCATGAAATTTCTTTCCATTCTTTAAAATATGATTGAATTTGAAGGGGTTGTATAGTTAGCTCTTACCATGCTTGTTGACTAATTATTAGTGCTAAAGTTAAAAATCATGGTGGCCACTGATTGAATAGTCTGACATTCAAAGTTAGGTACTCTTATTGAATATGACGTAGTGTTTCTTGAGGACAAGCAAAGTCTTTAAGTTAGGGGTGCTGACGAGTGACAAATTTGCCACTCATTTACATCTCACTTCTTGCACACAATGATGAGTTAATTAAATTAATGATATTAGTTCTATTTAAAATGCGATAATTGCTAGATGTTGTGGATTTACAGATTTATTAGGTAAAAAAAAAGTAAAGGCAAAGCTGGAAAGGAAGGAAGATGATAAAAAATGGACAAAGGTTGAAGTCAGACCCCAAGATATGACCCTCAGACATTTCTATAGTACTTTGAGTGTTGTGATCATGATAGATCATAGTAGATGGAAGTAATATGATCGCGACCCGATGCCCCACAACCACGAAGTCACGACCGTGATAGAAAAATATAAACAAGGAGTCGCGGCCACGATTGAAGATGTCTGATCGAGATGGGTTGAGAAACTTTTAGGGACATACTTCTAAATTCACAAAGCTCGTTCCCAAAATATACAAGGCTCAACCCTTCACAATTCCAACATCTAATTTTCATTTTTTGAGTGTGAAGAACACCATATTGAGTAAAAAATAGTTGTGTGAGTGGTTTCCAAGAGAGATTTTGATATTTATTTGGATTGTAATTTTGCATATTACATTGATTTTCCTTTCCATGGAGGATTTAAAGCCTAATTTTGGTATATATCTTTTATTTATTTTCATGAATAGCAAAATTTATCTTTTGGGGTTATGTTTGATTAGGTGGTGACTAATCTGTGGGTGTTGATTATTTTTTCATTTAATAAATTATTTGTGATGGGTTTTTCTTTTGTTCTATGTTTAATTGAGAATTGGAGGTTACAAACACCAATTACCCATGAACCCATATGATCCTTGAAAGAGAGTATCTGGGTGAGGAATAATTATGAACAATAACTTGAGCTAGCTCATTTAATAACATCATATTAAAAATAAGGATGTTAATTGAGGCAGTGAATTGGTAGATTTGATACACTTGTGAGGGGTTCGAAAGAATTCACTTGTGAGATTTGGTGCTTTATTGAAAGATTAAAACCAATACCCCCAAATCTATCCTACCCAAAACCCTTGACTCAACTTGGATGAATAATTGAAAACTCATGCATGACTCCCACCTAGGATTGCATCACCCCAAGTTTTCTCTCAGTTTTGTAACACTCTTCGATACTTTGCTCTTGTAATAGTGTTCAATATTGTTGTTACAAAATTTACTCAAACCAACCCTCCCCACCCCCCCATGTAATTTCTTATGTTGTTTAATCCCTCACTACGAGTAAACATTTAGTTAACTACCAATACTTGTAAGTTATGACTCTTTGTCTTCACTTCTCGTGGATTAAAACTTGACTCTTCATTGGGTAATTGTATTAGTACCGACCGCCTTAGACCTAATTGAGTGTTATCAATCAATATAGTAATCATAAAAAATTTACACAGAACTTTTAGGTTAACAACTGAAACACTCTAAATTTTTTGCCCTTGGAAATTTCTTGAGCTTTGAGCTCTCTGTCTTGGTAATAACTCACCCAATGTGTTGTAGGGTGTCCTAACGAGTCATTGGGATAAGTCTTAACTAAATCAGTAAATTTGTAGCTTGATTCTTCTTTGAGTATGAACGGATCACTAAGATCCATAAGGCTATGTTAAGAGTCATTAGTTGTAATCGTAGGGTGTCCAGTCTAAGTCTTAATTTGGGTTGTATGTTGACTACAACGGGACTCTATGAGTTATAGGGTTCCTATTATGATTCCTATGGTTGAGTAATAAGGTAAAAATTATAGGGTGCCTTAGTGGTACTGCCTTGGTTACGACTCGTGGTGATGAGTTGTAAGGAGTGGTTACGAGTCAAGGTTGACCTGTAGACAAAGGCCACACTTTTTTAGCTTTTAAGTTAAGGGCATTCTAGACATTTCCCCTCTTACCCAACATTGAACTCATGACTTATAACATCTTGAAGGTATTATTAACACTCAAAAACTAATCCAAGTAACTCCTCAAATACTCCTAAATCCTCAAGGTAAAGAACACTTAGGGTTTTTAGGAGGTTAATCAATTAGGGCTTTCAAGGGTGCTTTCTCTCCGTACATCTTATTATTTCAGGCATGTTACTCTTTCCTCACTGTTAATTTTTGTAAAAATATATGTTTTAAAGTATTGTTCATGAGATGTTTATACTGGTTTTGAAATAAAGGTTGGGGCTTTTTGAATGCTTGTTGTTGATCAATGTTTCCTAAGGTTTATATATGATTATTCATGCTTTCCATATGGTTTTGAACTTGTGGGTGCATGTGTATGGTGAATGAACTAAGGAATTGTGATTTTCCCAAACCTGTGACTTTTGAAGTGGTTATGACCCCAACACATAGTGTGAAATTAGTTTTGAGTTATGAGAAAGATGGGAATTTGTAAAATTGAACTAGTCTTGAACTATTGAATGATTAAAGAGGTATTTGAAACACAATACTCTGATTTATGAATAAAGAGAGTCAGTGTCCCATACTGCGTATTAATAAAAAAGGGAGTTATTTTCCCCATATTATTGGATAATTATTTTGGCATGTTGTTTTCACTTTGTAAGTGTAGTTGGTATGACGATACCAATAATGTATACCTTAATGTGAAATATGGTTCTTGAATGGAATTGTGTGATAAATGTTTTAATTAGTCTCTAATAAGGGTTGTGTAGTTGAGTCATGAAAGTAGAGGTTTGGGTGATCGACATTGGACACTGCATTTATCGATGCGGGTTTTAAAGTGACCAAGGAGGTTTCAGTCCTCCTTATTATTAATATTTCATAATTAGAGAGGTTCAACTCCCTGTAAATCATTACATGATCGGGTGCATAAGTTACCTTAGTATGTGTTGGGAACTTTGAGTCCCTTGTTTGCATATATATGAGATTATTCTCCAGTTCATATGGCTACACGCACTCGAGCCTGAATAGGGATGAGAGCTGGGGCCCATATAGCCCTGGGTACTATTGCTTGACGGTTGACTTACAAACTTTAGGTTAAGGTTTAAAAGTGCATGCTAAACCTTATTCTCTTTCCCGGCATAATATATATATATATATATTCATATTGTTATGTGCATTGGATGACTTGATTTGAATTGACATTATTATTTTATCCTTATCCCTGAGTTACATGCTAGCGTTCACCATGCTAACCGTCTCCTGGCGTTGTATCCCTATGCGATGTATGATTTTTCCATACTTCTACTTCTCCTGCTCAGTTATTATGGATTGATTGAGAGTCGACTTGAAGTAGTGATATTCCACACTTTGGAAGGCTCTATTTTAGGATTATTTTTTTCTTTCAAGTTATAGACTATTGGTTACTATTTTTGTCTATAGTTGGGGGCATGTCCCGATACTTTATCAATATTCAATTTGGTAGAGGCTTTGTTAGACTTCTATGGACTTGGGATGGTTTGGTTGTTGGTTGGTTTAGTTATAGACATATCATAACATCTTTAATTTTATGTTCTCTTATCTTGTTATATATTCGAATTCATCCAACATGGGTGTAATGTGGTCTATGGTTTGGGTGTTGGGATGGTGTCCAGTCCTTGTTAGACTTGAGATACCAGTCACGACCGACCTAAATTTGGGTCGTGTCATATTGTATGGAGCCTAGGTTCATGGTCAATTGGTTGTCCATAAATCTTTTATGAGTGTGTAGCACACCACACTTATAAGGGAGAGGCTACGAGGTATTTAGGAATGTTTTCCTTTCTTTTTGTCTTATTTCTGGTTGTAGAGTCTAAGTTCTCAAAATCTTCTCTAATTCCAATGTGTTTGCTTTTCAGATCATGTCTACCAGATGATTTGAATCTCATGGAAACTCCTCTACCCTACACGAGGACAATGCTGATGGGACACACCCTGCTTGTAGGGTACAGACTCGATCAAGGGTCCAGTTCCTAATTGCCCTTCTAGAGTTCCATCGGTCCCCTCTTGTCCTCCTCGAGCTTATTAGGCTGATGTGTTGAATGTGGAATTTTTCTAGTTTATTCATATGTTGGCTTAATTGATAGCTTCTCAGTTTGAGCATGTAGCTTCTATTACTTTATCTTCTAAGGTTACAAGGGTTGGCCAATTTATGAGGTTGATTCCTCCAACTTCTACTGGAAGTAGGGTTGAGGAAGATCCTCAAGGTTTTATAAATGAAATAGATAAGATCTTTTGGGTTATGCATGCTTCAAATATTGAGGGTGTAGAATTCAATGCCTATCAACTGAAGGATATATCATACCAATAGTATGAGAAATGGGAACAGTCTAGAGGAGATAAAGTAGAATCCACACTGTGGGGTAATTTCTCTAGTGCTTTTCTGGACCACTTCTTTTCTCAAGTGTTGAAAGGTACAAAAGCAAAAGAGTTTGTTAATCATAAGCAAGGAAGGATAACAGTCAAGGTTTATTCCTTGAAATTCCATTTTTTGTCCTGATATGCTCCTGATTTAGTTTCTAGCATAAGGGATAGAATGAGGAAATTTGCTTCTGGATTTTTCTATGATTTCATTCTAGAGAGTAATGCTTCCTTTTCAAATAAGGATATGGACATCTCTAACTTGGTTGTGTATATGCAGTAGGTTAGAGAAGACAAGAAGAAACAGGCAGAGATAAATGAAAGGCAAAGTATAAAGATTAGATATTTTAATTAGGGTGGAGGTCAGCAGCATAGTGGTAGAGATAGCAGAAAGTGGTCTAAGAAGAAGGGTGGGAGTTAGGGTTCCTACTCGACGACTATTTCTCCTTATTCGAGGACGTCGGGTAATTATCATTCTCGATATGATAGTGGGTTTAGGATACAGGGTGCCCAATATCAGGCTGGTGGGGCTCAGTTAGCTCCATCATGTTATTTTTGTAGATTCTACAGGCAAGTGCACTATGGTTTTTATGAAGAGGGGAGGAAGAGATGTTTTAAATATAGTCGAATTGGTCATTTATAGAGGAATTATCCTTCTAAGGTTGTTTCTGGGGCATAAAAGATTCCCATTACCACTTCATCAGCTCCTGCACCAAAGGGTGCTGCTTCTACTTCTGGTATCGGCACTGGCCAAAATCGTTTGTATATTTTTTCTATTTGTTAGGACTCTAAGGCATCTCCTGATGTTGTCATAAGTATGTTACGACTCTTTTTTCATGATGAGTATTTCTTTCTTAATTCGGCGTCTACTCTTTCTTATGTGACCCTACTTATGGTTGTATATTTTTATTTTAGCCCCAGTGTATCCCTGATCCTTTTTTTATTTCCACCTTTTTGGGTGACTGTGATTTCTAGAAGAGTTTATAGGGGTTATTGGTATTTATTGGATGCATAGAAACTCTGGTAGATCTGATAGAGTTATACATGGTTGATTTTGATGTAATATTAGGGATGGAGTGGTTGCACTCATGCAATGCCTCCTTAGATTGTCGAACTCCTAAGGTTATATTTAAATTTCCTAATGAGCTGGTCATTAAGTAGAAAGGGGTTTCTCTAGTTCCTAAGGGAAGATTCATATCATATCTTAGAGCCTGGAAGTTAATTTCCAAGGGATGTCTTTATCATTTTATTCGAGTTAAAGATCTAACTCGAAGGGTCCATCCTTACAATCTGCTCTTGTAGTTTATTTCAATGCATCCCGTGTGGTACTTGGATGTATGCTGATGCAGCATTATATAGTTGTGTCCTATGCTTCTAGGTAGTTGAAAGTTCATGAGTGGAATTATCTGACTCATGACTTAGAGTTGTTGGTTGTGGTGTTTGCATTAAAGATTCGGTAGCACTATTTGTATGGAGTCCATATAGATATCTTTTATAATCACAAGATTCTATAATATGTGTTCACGCAGAAGGATTTAAATCTCAGGCAAAGGAGGTGTCTTAAGTTACTAAAAGACTACGACATGATTCTCCACTATAAACCAGGTAAAGCTAATATGGTTGTTGATACCCTTATCAAGTTATCCATAGGGAGTCTAGATCATGTAGATGGGGATAAGCGGGAGTTGCTGAAAGATATTCACCATTTGGATAATCTTATAGTTTGTCTCTTAGACTCTGAGAATGGTGGTGTGTTTGTGCAAGAAGTAGCAAAGTCATCCCTTGTATCTGAAATAAAATAGGATCAGGTACTGGATCCTGTCTTACTAAAGATTATGGAAGATGTGAGACAACAAAAGGTTTTAGCTTTTGATATTGGTGGCAATGGTATCTTAAGGTACCAAGGAAGATTATGTGTATTCGATGTAGATGGGTCGCGAGAGAGGGTCTTGGTTAAGGTTGAAGAGTCATGTTATACTATTCATCCTGGTTTGATAAAGATATATCACGATCTTAAAGAGATTTATTGGTTGAATAATATGAAGAGGGATGGGGCTAATTTTTTAACTAAATGCATGATGTGTCAGCAAGTGAAGGTAGAGCACTTGAGGCCCAATGGGTTGACTCAAGATATTAATATGGATTTTGTTACTGGTCTTCATCGGTCTCTCCAGTAGTTGGATTCAATTTGGGTCATCGTGGATAAGATGACTAAGTCTTCTTATTTCTTGCCAATGAGGACTAATTATTGCACAGAGGATTATGCAAAGTTGTTTCTCCAAGAGATTATGAAGTTGCATGGGTCACCTATTTCTATTATGTCGGATCGTGGCACTCAGTTCTTATCACACTTTTGGCATTCTTTTCAGAGAGTTTTGGGAACTAATGTCAGTTTAGTAATGCTTTCAACCCGCAGTTGGATGGGCAACCAGAATGAACTATTCAGACATTGGAAGATATGCTTCAAACTTGCTTGATTGACTATGGTGGTAGTTGGGTTGATCATTTGTCTCTTATAGAGTTTGCATCTAATAATAGCTACCACTCTAGCATTGGTATGGCTCCGTTCAAAGCCTTATATAATATGAGGTGTAGATCTCCTACTGGTAGTTTGAGGTTGGTAAAAATAAGATGTTTGGCCTTGATTTGGTTCACCAAGCCATGGAGAATGTTGAGGTAATTCAAGATAGACTTAAGACCGCCCAAAGTGGCCAAAATTCCTATGCGGATGTGAGGCCTAGGGAGTTAGAGTTTTAGGTTGGAGATTGGGTTTTCTTGAAGGTGTGTCCCATGAAGGGAGTAATGCAGTTTGGGAAAAAGAGGAAGCTCAGTCCCCAGTATGTCAGCCCGTACTTAGTCTTAAAGAAGGTTGGTAATATTACCTATGAATTGGAGTTGCCTCCTAGTTTAAGCTCCATTCATCCAGTGTTTTATGTTTCGATGTTGAGAAAGTGTATGCGGGATACTTTGATGGTTGTTGTTTTAGAGGAGGTGGGTATCTCAGATTTCTTTTCCTACGAGGAGGTTCCGGTTGAGATTTTGGATTGGTAAGCTCTTTGACTACAAACAAAGGACATAGCTTTAATAAAGGTTCTATGGAGGAACCATAAGGTTGAAGAGGCTACTTGGGAAGCCGAAGAGGACATGAAATCAAAGTATCCATTCTTGTTTCCTATTTCAGATAATCGTGCCTAAGGCATGTGTATTGCTTAAGATCTTTGTTTTCTGACTTTGTTAAAGGAAAAGGAGATTTCCATAGCATCTTTATTTTCTATCTTCGTTAAAGGTAAGAAATGTATGTGGAGTCAAATTGTGCTAAAAAAATTCCTTGTCTCATCATTCGAGGACGAGAATGATCTAAGTGGGAGAGAATTGAAACACCTCAGAATTTTGGCCTTTGGAAATTTCTTAAGCTTTGAGCTCACTGGCTTGGCAGCGACTCACCTTATGAGTCGTAGGGTGTCTGATGAGTCACTGTGATGAGTCATAACCAAATCAATAATTTTGTGTCTTGATTCTTCTCTGAGTACGAGTGGCTTACTAAGATCCACAAGGATAAGTTACGAGTCATTAGGTGTAATCGTAGGGTGTCCAGTGTAAGTCTCAATTTGAGTTCTGTATTGAATACAAATGGACCCTACGAGTCGTAGGGTCCCATTATGATTCTGGTGGTTAATTCATAAGATCAATAGTGTAGGGTTCCTTGGTGGTACTGCCTTGGTTACAACTCGTGATGACGAGTCAAAGGAGTGGCTACGAGTCATAGGTTGGCTCGTAGTCAAAGGTGGCACTTTTTCAACTTTGAACTTAAGGGAAGACATTTTCTCTCCTACCCAACTTGGAACCCATGACTTATAACCGTTTTAGGTATCATTAACACTCAGAAACTAATCCAAGTAACCTCTCAAATAATCTCAAATCCTCAAGGTCAAGAACACTTATAGATTTTGAGAGCTTGATCTATTAGGGCTATCAAGGGTGATTTCTCTCCGTACATCTTATTATTTCAGGCCTATTACTCTTCCCTCGTTTTTAATCTTCTAAAAACATGTGTTACAAAATATTGTTCATGACATATTTATGTTGGTTTTGAACCAAAGTTTTGGGGATTTTGAATGCTTGGTATTGATTAATGTTTTCCTATGGTTTATATATGATTAATCATGCTTTATATATGGTTTTGAACTTGTGGGGCATGGGTATGGTGAATGAACTAGGGAATTTTGATTTTCCCAAACTTGTGACTTTTGAAGTGGTTTTGACCCCAACCCCATCGTGTGAAATTGGTTTTGAGTCATGGGAAAGGTGAGAATTTCTAAAATTGAACTAGTCTTGAACTATTGCATGATATAAAGAGGTATTTGAAACACAATGATCTGATTTAATAAACAAAGTGAGTCGGTGTCTCCCACTATGTATTAATGAAGAAAGGGAGTTGTTTTCCCCAAGTTATTGGATAATTGTTTTAGCATGTTGTTATTACTTTGCAAGTGTAGTTGGTATGATGATACCAACAATGTATGCCTTAATGTTAAATGTGGTTCATGAATGGGATTGTGTGATAAATGTTTTGATTGGGCTCTAATAAGGTTTGTGTATCTTAGTCGTGAAAGTGGAGTTTCGAGTTACCGACACTGGAGATGGAGTTTTCCAATGCGGGGGTCAAAGTGACCAGGGAGATCCGAGTTCCCCTTATTATTATTATTTCATGATTAGGGAGGTTCGAGTCCCCCGTAAAACATTACATGATCGGGTTCTTAAGTCACCTTAGTACATGTTAGGAGGTTCGAGACCCCCATTTGCATATATATGAGATTATTTTATGATTTGTGCAGCTACATGAACTGAGGCCCGGCCAGGGGTGAGAGTTGGGGCCTATATAGCCCGTGGATACTATTGTATGATGATTGAGCTACACAATATAGGTTAAGGTTTAAAAGTACATGTTAAACCTTGTTCCCTATCCTGGCTTGAAATATATATGTATATATATATATATATTTGTGTGTGTATATATATGTATGTATGTATGTATATATATGTGTGTGTGTATGTGTATGTATATGTATATATGTATTTACATATGGTTATGTGAATTGCATAACTTGGTTTCTATTGGCGGAATTACTTTATCCTTATCCCTGAGCTATATGCTAGTGCTCACCCCACTGACCATTTTCGAACATTGTATCCCCATGCGATGCAAGATTTGGCCATACTTCTACTTCTCCTACTCACTATTTTTGGATTGATCGCAATTTGACTGGAAGTGGAGAGCTTCCATACTTCAGAAGACTTCATTTTAGGATTATGTTTTTCTTTTGAGTTATACACTATTGGATACTGTTTTTGGCTATAGATGAGGGCATGTCCCAACACTTTATTAATATTCGATTTGGTAGAGGCTTTGTCAGACTTCTGTAGACTGGGGATGATTTTGTTGTTGTTTGGTTTATTTATAAACATATCATAATATCTTTAATTTTAAGTTCTCTTATCTTGTTAAATGTTCGAAATTCATCCGATATGGGTGTAAGGTGGTCTACAGTTTGGGTGTTGGGGGTGGTCTCCGGTCCTTGTTGGACTTGAGATATTCATCATGACTCGGTTGTAGTTCGGATCGTATCAACATCCAAACACTCTTTTATAACATTAAATAATAATAACTAGCTAATCGGGTAAGCTACGATTACAACAAGTATAAATGAAGCAAGTCGACCAACATATAGAAAGTAAGTGTTTCACTTTTTCAAGTACATGACACATAAGCAATCTCAAGGATAAAATCAAGTAGGGAATACAAGTCAACTCATATCTCAGTAACACACACTACAGAAATCAAGTCTCATTGGCAAACCTTATACATACTCTTGAGAAAGAATTAATTCAATTATTGAAAATTTGGGATCATTTCTTTGGGATTATTCATTGGATTCATCACTTTAGATCACTTTATTATCAATTTCATTATTATTATTATTATTATTATAACCATGTCAGCTCATGGTATCCGATCCAATCATATCTCACAGTAATAACAAAATTTAATGCCAGCTACACTGCTTGAGAAATTAATAAAGTAACAATATCAAAATTTAACGTCAGACACATTGCTACTAACAATCTTTCCATAAGTACCAATTATGTCATTTTAAACTTGATAATTAGAATACCATAAGCTCATTATCAACCTATTAAACCACACAACTATTCAAAATCAATACTAATTTGTACACACATTCTACGGGACATATTTTTGCCCAACTATTCATGATGTGCCAGGGACAATCTATGTCCATATATCATATCGGTGAGGTACCCGATTCTTCATAAATAAGTAATATTAATATTCATTTTTGTATCGGCATGTTATCTAATCCTCCATAACCATATTATATACATTTTATCAAATTCACACTATCTCTCAGGATACAATACGACATACTAAATTTACAAGTGCACTTAAAATCATAAGGAAATTTGATCAAGTTCTTTCATTTATCAATATTTTGACCCTCTCACGTGCATTATTTCAATAATTCATCATGATTGTCAACAAACTATACAAGATATTACTTCAAAGAGTTATCATTATCAAACAAGTCTCTCATAGGTACAATTCTATTAATCATCATTATCACCAATTTAGCCTCTTATGGCATCCAATAAATAGAGTATTTTTATCAATATCAAAATAAGAATATCATTATCCTCTACTTTTTTCCACATAATACAATTCTAATAATTATTCAAGTCATTTTTCCCTTAGGTATTACCATGCTCATCACTATTTGACCCCAGTATAATTCTGCTCATCACATTATTGCACAACATACAACTTAATATCTGTGTAACTCAACTAGATTCATTACTAGAACAACATAATGGCATCACACTTTCACACTTTATCCAAAAATAATTTTCTTTTGGACATATAACACACAAAAGTAACACATAATAAATCAATATATAATTTTTGGGATTAGTGTAAAGTTCTCATGTCCTTATCCACCGTAACTCTATGCCTGCAGGCCTAGACATGATTTTTCCCATCAATTCTAAATTATGAAAATATAAAATAATATAGTCTTCTACTCATTAACTAGCCTACCCGGATGCCAAGCTTTTGGAAGAAGCAAGCTACAAGAAGGATGCTATTTCCTTTCCTTCTTGCATTAGAATAATCAATCATCTAAAATCAAGCAACAATAAGAGTAACAAAAAATTACTCTTCAAAATTCACTAATTCTATCCTTGATTAAAATTATACATTATTCTCCAAGGTCAATTATCCATTAACTAGCTCTTTCAAGCTTAACTCATCTCCATTAATAGAGTTTTTATACTAAAGGTCTCATCTTTACAGAATTCAAGTTTTCTAATCGTCAAAATTCATAATCTAGTTTATGAAAATCATGTTAGAAATCTTTAATTTATAATTTAGAATCAGCTCTAGATCATATTAAAATCACCCATGAGTTTTTCCATAAAAATCCACCATTAAAGGTCTTTCTATGGATTCTAAGATGTTAAAGGAATAAAAGACAAAGAAAATAATGAAAACTTACTCAATGACGGACTTTCACCTTAAGCTTTGGGAAATCACCTCTCTAGGATTGGGAAATGAAGTTTAAGATTTTTAGACCTAAAATACAGATGAAATTGATTTAAAAAATACCAGAATTCTCGCTACAGCGAATTTCCCATTTCAGCCCGGACAACGCTCAGTAAAACAATCATAACATTTTACTCTGAATTTGGATTGACAAACGGTTTGTTGCATTGGAAAAAGGCCTCAGATATATTTGATTTGATAGATATTGGGACTCCTAAATTCTTATATTCTAGGATAAGTTCATTTGACTTTGGACCTAACAGAAATCCATATCGAAACTCTATTGAAAAGAAAGTTATAAACTTAACCTTGTGTTAGGTACACTGTATGACATTAATTTATACCTAAAGAAACTTCAAACTAAATTATTAATATTAATACTAATGAATAATTAAATTCATCAAGCTTGAGTCTGTCTAGACACACCAAAAGATTTAAATCTCAGTCGAAAAATTTAAAGTTACAGAATAAATAAAATTATGGTTATTTTAGGTTCAAGTTAATATTGGCAAATGAAAAATAAGATTTTTTATGAATTTATTATGAATAATTTAGTAAAAATGAAATATGTTATTACATTTAACTAGAAACAGTGCAACTTTTACAAGATGATGATTATGAATAGCTATCAAAAATATTATATAAGAGTGGGTTTAATAAGTTTATACTAATACATAATCTTATATCAACCTTCGTCCTTACAATCTACAAATCATTCCTATAATTCTTCTATGAAAAATATGGGTTCCTCTCAAGGAAACAGTAACGTGATGGATCATGAAAATATTGATGAACAACATAATCATGTGTCTCGTATGTTTGATGAAGACGTTGTTAACAAAATTGCAAGTATTGATTATGAAATTGTGGAACTTAAACAAGAAATTGATCTACTAAGGTGCATTCTAAATGCTCTAAGTCGAGAAAATGATGATCTTTGATGAGAAATATGATCTATTAGGCAGAAATTAGTGCACCACATTGAAATAATCAACATCAGACAAAGTTATGATGGACTGTGGTGAATTTATTATGTGTTTCTTATAAACTTGTTCTTCATTTATAGTATGTTTTATTAATTTTTTTTGTTTTGCATTTTATGTAATTACCAATTGTTCAATAAATAACATCGTGAATGAAATTGAGAATGAATTATCTTTTTTATTTTTGTGGCTATGATAATCATTACAAATAAAACAAGAGAGATGAATTTCTTTTTGTTCAATTTTAAAATATAATTTGTTTGTAGACGTTGTTGCTATGTTAAAAGATTATTAGCCTAAATTACTTTTATTTATTTGTTTAGATGATAGTTTAGTATGTTGTGTCTCTTAGAATTACTTCAATCTAATTTTTGAAATGCTACTTAACTATGTTGAGTCTCTTAAAATTTCTAATAATTTAATTTTTGCTTGCTTCTGTAATACCCAAAAAGTTCAAACCAATGTTAGCATCATTTTTCAAGCTCATGCATAGTATATTATCATTCTTTGATAGTTTTATGAGTTAGTTTGAGGTATATTAAGGTCCCAAATAACTCCCAGCTATTAGACGAATCAAAATAATCCTTATCGATTGAAATTTTGATAAGAATATTGCTTTAGTCAACTTTATATGAGAATATCTTTTTCATTACACAGACTTTTCCATATCAAGACCTACTTATTTCTGATAAATTGAATTAGCTTTACAATGATACCAATTTTACCCAAATCCGATACTTGGGTGAGAAGTTATGGCACTTTTAGTGCAAAACAGTAGCTCAACGCGATAAGTCTATATCATGGTGATGGCCAATTTCACATTCGTACTTTTCCAGTTAGCCACCGCAGTAAGCACCGCATCGCCCCAAGGGGCAGTTTTGTAGTTGTCAATTTCCAGTGAGGTACCACGATTGCCATAGCATCCCGCCAAAGTGCCAGTCCGCAGTCGTCCGTTTCTAGAGGCACAACGCGCTAACACCGCGTTGTGCCGATGGACAAAATGGGGATTTTTCTTTTTTCAGTGGCCCAACGCAATTATAGCGTGTCGCATCGGTAAGCAAAATCAATATTTCAATTCGCTATTTAATTTTCCAAGGACCGTTTGGTCATTTTCCAATTCCCCAAATCTGTCCTAACATGTGATTAATGCCCCAATAGCCTATTAGGTCATTATTTTATTCAATTTCTCCTAAATCAAAAGTAGTCTCTTTCAAGAACAAACTCTAGCCCTCAAGATTCAAGGTCAAATCTCAAGAATTCACCATCAATCCACACAAATTTATAAACCAAGGTATGTTAAGTGTTCATTCATGGGTCGCTTCCACCCATGGAGTCCAAGTATCCCAATTTAAATTTAAAGTTGTGATCTTTACAATGTATTATAATTTTAAATTGTGATTTTAACCATGAACTCACATGAATTGTAATTCTATACCATGTTTACATAAAATTATTGTTGTTTATCAAACCCCACATGTTTTAATGTTGTTATTCACTGATTTAAATCATGATTAAGTGTTATTAATGTTGAAATCATGTTATTTCTCTAACTTTTTATATTGTTCCTATGTTTAGCTTAAACTACGCATTACAAGTGTTGGATAAAATGCCTACAAGAATAAATTTTTGATAAATACTTTCATATTAGGTCCTCCGAGTTTAGCACTATTTTACTATTATTGCTATCGAGTCCTGGGGGTTATGAATACCCAAAAACTTAGTCTGGGTATCTTAGAATAGTTTTAGAATATGTTATGAGCATTATCAGATCAGTCAGTCATCACAATCACTTAAACTTAGAATAATTCAGTATTTTGAGTTAGTTCATTGGAAGTAGGATTTAGCACCAAGCGAGTACAGCGATGACGACCTCCCCGTTAGATAGGCAAAGTCGTTAGTAAATGTCTCTGTACTCCAGAACTATGTAGCCAGTGTAGGATATGAGGAGTCAACCTTCAGTTTAGGCTTGACTACCTCACAGGTGTCACCCGTCAGTTTGGGCTTGACACTCTTAGTCCTTTGGTTCTGTATATCAGTGGATCCATACAACCAGTGTTAATACTCGTGGCATAGTATTGACACCCTTCCGACTGGGGTCACAGGTTGGACCCTAACTTACTCATTGGGGTATGTCGGTTAAATGATAGCTCCCACAATTTTAGTTAAGTAATGAGCTCAGTAATTCAGTCTTAGTTTCTTGACCATAGCATATAGATATCAGTAATTCAGTTATCAGATTTTAGTATTTTAGTTTACAGATTATATTCATAACATGTTTATACTTGTTTATGTATTCTCTGTAATTACAGATTTTACGCATTCTCAATATTTATAGATTTTACACATCTTCAGTATTTACAGATTTTATGTACTCTATTCAATACTTCATGCTATATATATTCAGATAGTTATTATTCATGTTCATGAAATTATGCATATCAGCCTACCTCATTTACCATACCAGTACATTCAAAGTACTGATCGCATACACTTTTCTTGCGCTATGATGTATCATATCATAGATACGGATGTCTAAGTTCTAGAATTGCACATAGATTTTCTAGACTATCAACTGTAGCAGTAGTGAGTCCTCATATTTCAAGGATAGGCTATTTTATATTCAGTCATTTCAGTTCAATATCTAGTTTGAGTTAGTTAGGGCCTATCCCATCATTTCTTATTCACTCAATTTATACTTTATAAGTTTTCAAATATTTCTAACAGTCAGTCAGTTCTCAAATTTCAGTTGTCATTGTAAGATGTTTTATCAGTATTATTAATATTTTTTACAGATTTTATCAGATCTATTACTTAAAACCTTGCGGCATTCCTCAGATAAATTCTGCATATTACCTTTTGTAATTAACTTTACTCAGTACTCACAGGAGGTAATAGCTCATGGGTTAGCTTGTGGTCCCTCTGGACTATAAGCACCGTGTGGCGCCTAGGGTGTACAGTCAAGGCATTACAAACTTGGTATCATAGCCTAAGGTTTTAAAGTGTCCTAGGAAGTCTGAAAGCCACATCAAGTAGAGTCTTGTGCATGGGTGTGAAGCGCGCCACACTTATGGACAACAAGCTACAAGGCATTTTAGGAAAAGCTTTCCTTCTTTCAGTATTTATATCATGTGACTGATCATGAGCTTATTTTAAACTCTCTTTCTAATCTATTGTTCCTTCTATTTACAAAACATGCCTCCCAAAAAGACAAACGGAAGAAGAAATGCAAACCAGCCAGCACCTCTAATTGTTTAGAAAGATCCCATGAATGAGCATGTTTCTCATGCAAAGTTTAGAGCTGTGTTCACTACTCTAGCTCACTCTGTAGTGGCTTAAAATGCTCAGCCATCTGCTATTCCAGCCAACCCAGTGGCTAATACTGCCACAGCTACAATTTGGGACTTTACCTAAATGAACCCTCATCTATTTTTAGGATCCAAATCTGAAGAGGATCTACGAGAATTATTAGACATGGTCTAGAAGGTAACAAATATTATGAGGGTAACTGCTAGCGAGAATCCTAAGTTAGCTACCTATCAGTTGCAAAATATGGCTCATACATGGTTTAAGTAGTGGAAGGTAGATAGAGGCACAGATGCAGGGCCTATAGAATAGGAAGAGTTTAACACTACCTTCTTATATAGGTTTTTTTTTGGAATTAAGAGAGGCTAAGGTGTTAGAGTTTATTAATTTGAGGCAGGTCAATATGATTGTGAAGGAGTATTCCCTCAAGTTTACTCAGTTAGCTAGGTATGCTCCTCATGTGGTAGCTGATAGCAGGTCTAAGATGAGCAAGTTTATGTCTGGTATATCTATTAGTGTGGTTAAAGAGTATAGGACTGCAATGCTGATTAAGGGGATGGGCATATCTATATTGATAGTCCTACTCAATAGATAGAGAAGCAAAATACTAAAAAGAGAGAGAGAATAAGAGGGCTAGAACGGTTAGCTTTAATTTCAATCAGCCAAGATCAGAAGGTGGTAACCATCCTTAGTTTTATCAAAAATCTTCAGTCCTATCTCCATCCTTAACTAGTGCCCCAGTACCCAAATTCAAAAATGATAATCGCAATAGGGCGCCAGGCTCTAAGTCCCAAGGCAGTGCTAACAGTGGTCGTATAAATCTTCTTTGCCAGAAATAAGGTAGAAACCATCAGGGTGAGTGTAGAGCTGGTAGTAATGTATACTTTAGGTGTAGAAGGATAGGTTATTGGATTCAGAAGTGTCGGGTAGTTTCTTATAAAGGTAGGGATTTATGCTAATAGGCCTAGTCCCATCAGTTATCAGTTCCAGCTGCCCGCCCGACTTAGCAGGGTGCCGCTTCCAGTGCTACCAGTGGTTAGCATCCAAATAAATTGTATTTCTTTCAGTCTCAATAGGATCAGGAAAAATCTCCTGATATGGTTACTGGTATGTTATAGGTCTTTAATTTATATGTTTATGCTTTATTAGAACCTACAACTTCTCTTTCTTTTGTAATCCCTTATATAGCCGTCAACTTCAGAGTCAGTGTCGAAATACTAAAAGAGCCTTTTTCAGTGTCTAGCCTAGTAGGTGTCTCTATTGTAGCCAGGCAGGTATACAAGAATTGTTCGGTCATAATATCTCAGAAAGTTACTTCAATGGATCTTATGGAGTTACAGATAATGGATTTTGATATCATTCTCAGGATGAATTGGCTCCACTAATGCTATTCTTTCGTTGATTTTAGAAACAAAGTAGTTCATTTTCAATTTCTAAATGAATCAATTCTTGAATAGAGGGTTAGTACTACAACTCTTTCGTACCTTAAGGCGAGGAAAATGATAACCAAAAGGTGTATTTATCATCTTGTCTGAGTCAAAGACTCTAATTCTGAGACTTCTAACCTTGAGTCAGTTTTAGTAGTAAGGGAATTTCCTGATGTGTTCCCTGAAGATCTTCCTAGAGTTCCTCTCAAAAGGGAAACTGACTTTGGAATAGACCTTCTTCTAGATACTCAGCCTATCTCTATTCATCCATACATAATAGCTCTAGCCAAACTCAAAAAAATGAAAGAACAGTTAAAAGATCTCCTAGATAAGGGATTCATAAGGACAGTATTTCCTCATAGGATGCACCAGTCTTATTCATGCGTAAGAAAGATGGTTCTCTTAGAATAGGTATTGACTACCGTCAGTTGAACAAAGTCACAATAAAAAAAAATATCCACTCCCTAGAATTGATGACTTGTTCGACTAACTTCAGGGTGCCAGTTATTTTTCTAAGATAGACCTCAGATCTAGCTATCATCATCTCAGGGTCAGAGAATATGACATTCTAAAAATAGCTTTCAAAACTCGGTATGGTCACTACGAGTTTCTAGTCATGTCCTTTGGTCTCACAAATGCCCAGCAACCTTTGTGGACTTGATGAACTGAGTGTTCAAGCAGTACTTGTATATGTTGTCATAGTTTCATTGATGACATTCTTGTCTACGCCCATAATGAAAATAATTATGCATACCACCGTAGAATAGTATTGCAGACTCTTAGAGCCCATCAGTTGTTTGTTAAATTTAGTAAGTGCAAATTTTGGCTAAGATCAGTAGCTTTCCTTGGCCATATTATTTTCGGTGATGGCATTAGAGTTGATCTTCAAAATACCATGGCAATAAAAAACTAGTCCAGACCTATCTCTCCATCAGATACCAGGAGTTTATTGGGTTTGGATGGCTATTACCGATGGTTTCCTGAAGGATTTTCATCTATAGTGTCCCCCATGTCCAGATTGATTTAGAAAAAAGTTATGTTTTAGCGGTTAGACTTTTGTGAGGATAGTTTTTAGGAGTTAAAGACTCGACTCACTACAGCCCCAGTTTTTACATTTCCAGATAGTTAAGATGGGTTTGTTGTGTATTTTGATGCTTCCAGAGTTGGGTTGGGATGTGTTTTGATACAGAGGGGTAAAGTTGTGGCCTATGCCTCTAGACATCTTAAGACCCATGAAAAGAATTACCCTACCCATGATCTTGAGTTAGCAGCTGTTGTGTTTTCCTTAAAGATTTAGAGGCACTATTTGTATGGGGTGCATGTTGATGTGTTCACAGATCACAAAATCTTACAACATATGTTTTCACAGAAGGATTTGAATCTACACCAGAGGAGATGGTTAGAATTATTAAAAGATTATGAAGAGTGTTTTGTATCACTTGGGCAAGGCCAATGTAGTAGAAGATGCCCTAAGTAGATTGTTTATGGATAGTGTTGCTCATGTTGAAGGTAATAAGAAGAAGTTAGTTAGAGAAGTTCATCAGCTTGCCAGATTAGGTGTTCGTTTGGTTGATTTAGCTAAGGGTAGTATTTGGGTTTAAAATAGCTCAAAATCTTCTTTGGTTTCCAAAGTGAAAGAAAAAAAGATAGGGATCCTAGTCTAGTGAAGTTGAAGGAGTCAGTTAGAGATCAGAAAATAGAGGTTTTCTCCCAAGTTGGAGATGGTGTGCTGCGTTTCCAGGAAAGGTTGTGTATGCCATGTGTTGATGAATTGAGACAGTGAATTATTGCATAAGAACATGGTGCGGATTACTCAATTCATCTAGGCACCATGAAGATGTACCACGATCTATGGGAAATCTATTGGTTGATTGGGATGAAGAGAGATATTGCTGAGTTTGTGAATAAGTGCTCCACTTGTCAGTAGGTTAATATTGAACACCAGAAGCCAAGTGGGTCTATGTAAGTGTTCAGTATTCCCACTTGGAAGTGGGAGGAAGTGAACATGGATTTTGTGAAAGGTTTGCCTCATACTCATCAGCAACATGATTTGATTTAGGTCATTATGGATAGGATGACCAAATCAGCCCATTTCTTTCCATTCCATACTTCCTTTTCAGTCGATTGCTATGCAAACTCTATCTCAGAGAGTTGGTCAGGTTGCATGGTGTTTCATTATCTATCATATCAGCTAGAGGTACTCAGTTTACCTCTCACTTTTGGAAAGCTTTTTAGAAGGGTCTTGGTACCCAAGTTCACCTCAGTACAACCTTTCACCCTCAGACAGATGGTCAAGCATAAAGGACCATTCAGACCCTTGAGGATATATTGAGAGTGTGTAGTCGACTTTAAGGGCAGTTGGGATGATCACTTCCCTTTGATTGAATTTGTGTATAGTAACAGCTATCATTCTAGTATTTAGATGGCTCATTTTGAGGCTCTATATAGAAGGAGATGTAGATCTCTGATTATTTGGTTTAAAGTAGGAGAAACCACACTAGTAGGGTCTGACTAGGTGTTTGATGTTTTAGATAAAGTTCAGTTGATCAGGGAGAGGCTTAAGGAATCCTAGAGCCAACAGAAATCATATGCAGATGTGAGAAGGAAAAGCCTTGAGTTTTAGATTGGTGATTTTATATATCCGAAGATCTCTCCTGTGAAGAAAGTAAAGAGGTTTGGTAAGAAGGGGAAGCTTAGTCCCCGATATGTTGGCCCTTAGAGGATTTTGAGCCACTTTGAAAAGATGGCTTATGATCTTGAGTTGCCTGCAGACTTAACATCAGTGCACCCATTATTCCATATCTCTTTGTTGAATAAGTATATTGGTGATATTTAGTTGTTCCCTTAGATAGCTTAGATGTTCAGAATAGTCTTTCCTACGAGAAAATTCCAATCGAAATTCTTGATCGACAAGTTTGTCGACTAAGAAAAAAAGAAGTTCCCCTAGTCAAAGTTCTTTGGCGGAATCAGTTTGTTGAGGGATCCACTTGGGAAGTAGAAGCAGATATGCGGACCAAGTACCCTCATCTTTTCTCTAGAAACTCAGACTCAGCTTAAGGTAACAATCTTCTTTGAATTTCTATTTTCCATGCTCAGTTTCAGCTGCATATCATTCTCATGCCAGTCATGCATTTTCAGAACCTGTTCAGTCATATGTCAGGTTCAGACTCAGTCAGGAAATCACATTTTTATTATGTATATTTAGCATATAATCTCAGTTCCTCGGTGTTTTCAGCTTAATCAGTCTTATTCAAGGATGAATGTTCCCAAGGGAGAGATCTTGTTATACCTCAAAAATCCAAACCAATGTTAGCATCATGTTTCAAGCTCATGCATAGTACATTATTGTTCTTTGATAGTTTTATAAGTTAGTTTGAGGTATATTAAGGCCCCAAATGACTCCCAACTATTAGACGAATCAAAATATTCCTTACTAAATGAAATTTTGATAAGAATATTTCTTTAGTCAAGTTCAAATGAGCATATCTTTTAATCTACTTAGAATTTTCCAACTCAAGACCTACCAAGTTATGGGAAATTAAATTAACTTTCCAATGATACTGATTTTTCCCAAATCTAATACTCGGCTGAGAAGTTGTGGCATTTTTAGTGCAAAATAAAAGCTCAACATGATAAGGTCATGTCACAGTGATGGCCAATTTCACGTTCATCCTTTTCCAGTATGTCACCGTGGTAAGCACCGTATCGCGCTAAGGAGAATTTCTGTAGTTGTCAATTTTCAATGAGGTACAGTGATTACCATCGCATCTCACCAAAGTTCCAGTCCACAACCTTCCGTTTCCAGAGGCACGACGCGATAACACCACGTCGCGCCAATGGACAAAATGGGGATTGTCCTTTTTCTAGTGACCCAAAATGATTGTACCGTGTCATGACGGTGAGCAAAATTAGGATTTTCAGTTCGCAATTTAATTTTACAGGGACTTAGAACATAATCAGTTAAACTTAGAACAATTCAGTATTTCGAGTCAGTTCAGTTGGGAGTAGGATAAGCTCCGAGCGAGTGCAGAGATGACGGCTTCCCCGTCAGATAGGTAGAGTCGTTAGTAGAAGTTCCTGTACTCCAAAACTACGTAGCCAGTGTAGGATATGCGGAGTCACCCATCAATTTAGGCTTGACTACCTCACAGGGGTCACCCGTCAGTTTAGGCTTGACAGCCTTAATCTTTTGGGACAGTATATCAACGGATCCACATAGCCAGTATTAATAGTCGCAGCATGGTATTGACACCCTTCCAACTGGGGTCACAAATTGGACCCTAACTTTCTCATTGGGGTATGTTGGTTAGATGATAGGTCCAACAGTTTCAGTCAAGTAATCAGCTCAGTAATTCAGTTTTAGTTGCTTGACCATAGCATATAGATATCAGTAATTTAGTTATCAGATTTTAGTATTTTAGTTTATAGATTATATTCAGAACATGTTTGTGCTTGGTCATGTATTCTCAGTATTTACAGATTTTATGCATTCTCAATATTTATAGATTTCACGTATCTTCAGCATTTATAGAGGTCATGCGTTCTATTGAGTACTTCATGCTATATATATATATTCAGATAGTTATTATTCATGTTTATTGAACCATACATATCATCCTACCTCATTTAGCGCACACCAGTACATTCAAAGTACTGATCATATACTCTTTTCTTGCTCTATGATGTATCATATCATAAGTTCGGACGCCCTATTCCTGGATCGTTCATAGATTTTCCAGACTATCAGTTGTACCAGTGGTGAGTCCTCATATTTTGAGGATGAATTATTTTATTTTCAGTCATTTTAGTTCAATAGGTAGTTTGAGTTAGTGTGGCCTGTCCCATTAACTCTCATTCACTCAGTTTAGAGGCTTTCGCATATTTCAGACAGTTCGTCAGTTCTTAAGTTTTGGTTGTCATTGTCAGATGTTTTATTATCATTATCAATTTTGTTTACAGATTTTATCTAATCTATTACATAAAACCTTACGACATTCCTCAGATAAATTCCCGTATGTGACCTTTTGTTATCAGTTTTACTCTGTGCTCAGTGCAGGTACCATCTCATGGGTTAGCTTGTGATCCCTCAATACTGTAAGCATCGTGTAAAGCCCAGGGTGTACTCTCGGGGCATTACAGCTTCTTTTCAAAAATTCATTTTTGTATTTACCATTTAAAGCAACCTATATATATATATATAAGATCAAGCATACAAGTAATCTTGAATTACAAATTGAAAATAGGCAACCAAGCAAATATTCCAGGCATTTTAAATCCTGAGCTCTCTCAAACCTCATTTCCCATCCAACCATCATGGCACTATCAACCCTCAAGGGTCTTTCAACACCTTTGACTCTTTCAGCACCCAATACTATTATGCTCTTACTCCACTTCTAGTGTTCTATATTCAAGTGCATTAAATCAAAGTAGAGGTTGATGCGACAACTCGATGCATGAAAAATTTAGACCGTAAAAATGATGTTATGATAATTTATATGAAAAATATGGAGAAAATTATGATGTATCTTCCAAGATCCTCCCTCCCACCTTCAAGTTTCCCCTCCCACCTCGTCCACTCAAGAGAGAATAAATGTTTTTAATATTTTTGTGATTGTATGTTTTTATGTTATTTTATTTGGTTTTATTAATGGAATGGAGCATTTTGTTTCACCTATATTTTCTGATTGATCTAAGTTGACATTAAAGCTCATTTATCAATTTCATTGAAGAGCTAATTGTAATCTCAAAGAAAATTTTACAATGTAGTATAAATTTTCTGAAAATGCAAATCAACTTTTTCATTTCATAAACCCCAAAACAAGACATACATTTAAAAACTTAGTCACTCATAAGTCGATAATAATAGGAAAACAAACAAGTGATGCCTTGATAGTTCCTTCAAAGATGCCAACCTCAACCTAAGCTTATTCTAACTTCACCGAAGTAGTGATGGTGAACTTGGAAGAGAAACAACGTTAATGTTATCCATTTGAAAGTGATTACACAGTCTCCTTAACAACAATTTCATCATCTATCCCACAGCTTTGAGTTGATTCTCCAATGACCCTAGAAGATTCTTTATTTTTTCAATTTATGCAGATCATTAATTTTTTTTTGTATATTTATTCTGTATCGTCTTCCATTTTATCATAAATTTCTTTAGGTTGTTGAAGTAGTGTATCAATTTTCCTTTAATAAAAAAAATCAGAATTAATATGTCTACAGATAAATAAATTACAGTTAGAATCTCAAACAATAGATAGATAATTTCAATGCATACCTTTATATGTTTAGAAGCAAGAACAATAATGTATTTTGGCATTAATTTTCTTAGCTTAAATACATCAATGTCAAGTTATAGGATGAAGAGTAAGAATAATTTTTTAAATTTTTTAAAAATAATTAATGGTGAATTTACACCAACCACGTCTAATCAATGCTAGTTAACTGAGTGACTAGGTATAGTCAACAATAAATGCATTGAGCACCTCATTCCTGTCCACCACCATCTCATCATGACTCTTTCTATACCTACTACCTCTTACAAAAAGTGACTGATTTGACTACTTGATTTATCCTACCTTTTTTACAAGATCTTTATAAAATAGAATGAAGATAATCCTACTAGAAAATGTTTACTTTTTCATTTCATGTAAATAATTTGAATGTAATTAAATATTTTTAACATTAATGTTTAGTTGAACAATGAAAGAAAATGCTTTATTCTTCATTATAATTAAACAATTTTCTCTAAAATGGAGGAACACAAGTTTTTCATTAATCTGCACATTTTGACTTGCTCGAAAATAGAGGAATTCAAGTTTTTCATTAGTCCACACATTAAGTCAAATTACATTCATAATATGCTAAAGTCAAAGAAAAATAAACTTAGTACATTTTAATATGTACATCCCATATTTATTATCGAGGGGTGAAGGTGGAAAAGTAAGGCATTCATCAGCATCGATGCTCATACGACTAATTAAACCTCTTAGAAAGTTGGCCAATGTATTAATTTGATCCAATAAAATAGATATCTTTTATTTCAATTCTTGACAATCTGGTAGAGTTTCAAATCTTTCACTACTAGAAAACTGCTTATTACATGGAGATTTTACCTAGGGAATAATATCTCAGGAAATACATGCGGATTTACCTACGAAATTATTAAATTCATCAATATTAAAATATATTACCTGTGAACTATATATTTGCAACAAATTCTGCAGGTAAATTTGGCGTCATATTGCGTAAATTTTGTACTTGCGACATTACCTGGGGAAATATATCGGTAGATATTTTATCTCTAGGTAAATCCGCAGGTATATAGACAAATATATATATTTTGTAAATCCGTTGAAAAATCTCCCGGTAATTTATCCTACGGATTTACTTAGAGATATTTTGGTGGAAGTTTATGTAATGGATTTTATTACCTGAGAAATTATTTGGGGATTTTGAGCGAATTTTGCTGGGGATTTATTCTTGGAGATTTACCTGCGAAATTATTACTTGCGACATTACCTGGGAAAATATATCGGCGGGTATTTTATCTCTAGGTAAATCCGCAGGTATATGAACAAATATATATATTTTTTAAATCCATAGAAAAATCACCAGGTAATTTATCCTACGGATTTACTTAGAGATATTTTGGTGGAAATTTATGTAATGGATTTTATTACCTGGAAATTATTTGGGGATTTTGTGCTTTGAATTTTGTTGGGGATTTATTCTTGGAGATTTATCTACGAAATTATTACTTGCGACATTACCTGGGGAAATGTATTGGCGGGTATTTCATCTATAGGTAAATCCGAAGATATATGAACAAATACATATATTTTATAAATCCATAGAAAAATCCCTAGGTAACTTATCCTACGGATTTACTTAGATATATTTTGGTGGAAATTTATGTAATGAATTTTATTACCTGGGAAATTATTTGGGAATTTTGTGCTGTGAATTTTGCTAAGGATTTATTCTTGGGAATTTATCTGCGAAATTATTACTTGCGACATTACCTGGGGAAATGTATCAATGGGTATTTTATCTCTAGGTAAATCCGCAGGTATATGGACAAATATATATATTTTAAATCCATAGAAAAATTTTTAGGTAATTTATCCTACGGATTTACATAGAGATATTTTGGTAGAAATTTATGTAATGAATATTATTACCTAGGAAATTAGTTGGGGATTTTGTGCTGCAAATTTTGCTAGGGATTTATTCTTGAAGATTTACTTGCGAAATTATTACTTGCGACATTACCTGGGGAAATATATCGACGAGTATTTAATCTCTAGGTAAATCCGCTGGTATATGGACATATATATATATATAATTTTTAAATCCATATATATATTTATTTACTTACTTGGGAAATTATTGGGGGATTGTGTTGCTACAAATTTAGCTGAAATTATTTCTTGGCGATTTACCTACGAAATTATTACTTGAGAAATTATTGGGGGTTTGTATTGCTACGAATTTAGCTAAAACTATTTCTTGGAGATTTATGTAGGATTTTTTTTACTTGGAAAATTTAAATAGGAAAAGGATAAACTTGAAGAATAAAAAACATAAAATACCATGAAATTAGAAAATAATAAAAAATATTATTTATACTAAATATAATATATATATATATATATATAATTTATATATATAATAATATATATATATATATATATATATATATATTATTGTTATCATTGATTTTAAAGTAATATATTATATATCGTACTTTTAGTTACACGATTTATTCATAACTATACTGAGCATAAGTATATTATTTATTTTACTATTATTATTATTGTATTAATCCGCAACCTTCGCCAATTTTATTTTTCAATATATTTATTTTTTAGACTGATTTTGCCCATTTGTAACAATTTTAGGCTAATTTTATCCAATTTATTACAATCCTAGCCCAAATTGTGTCCAATTGAACTCAATTTCAAATTTCATTCAATTTTTTAACCAAATTCTTATTCTTTAGATCTCAGCCGTTGATCAACATTTATTTATTATTATATGTATTTTTAATATTAATTTTATATAGTTACTATATTTATTAAATATCAACCTAATTCAATTCCATTTTCCTAATTTATTTAAATTCTAGCCATTTTATACTCAATTTGTGTCAATTGAGTTTAATTTGACTCAATCGAAATCCGCAATTGAATTTATTTAACCCAATATCTAATCCCAATTTAACTCATCTCCTCAAGTCTAATCTCAATCGTTCATCATATTTGATCAACGGCTAATATTAAATCAATTTTCAGTAATATTTTTTTAAAATTTAGACAACTTCAGACTATTTTTCTTGAACCGAGGATATATTGGAAACAACCTATCTACCTTAGCAGTAAGGTCTGCGTACACTGTACCCTCCACGGACGTCAATCTGAGAGAATTAATCGGGTTACTTGTGTTGACACTTAATTTTGACCTTAGGCTGCTATTTTAGCAAATTTACAAATATTGTCTATTATTATTATTAATAATAATAATAATATTATTATTATTATTATTACGTCTTTCATACATTTATTAAATAGCAACCTAAGTCAATTCAATTTGCCCAGCTTATGTAATGTCTGGCCTAATTCTTATTCAATTAATATCAATTTTAGTCAGAATTGATATTAATTCGAGCTGAATAAACCTTATCTTGACTCAATTTTGAAAATACTTGTGAAGCTCACACGAGTTGATTAAGCAGCTGAATATGATATCAAAGATATTTGAGCTGATCATCAATCTTAGCTTGATTCGTTATTGAGATCGAAAAATTAATGGTCATTAGTGACAGATAAGTAATTCAAGATTAACTAACACCTCTACCCAAATGCACGTAAAATAATCTTGCATTTAATCTCAAAACTATTAATATAAGTCAAACAACTCCCTAGAGATAAGTTACTACTATTAATAAGTGTGAAGAAGCAGACAACACTTTGTCGACATACCTGCTTCTTCACCTGCTTCAGCGACTCCATGATTTTACTATATTACCCCCTAATTAATTATTATAAGTCATTTACATATTCAAAATTAATAATATTTAATAAAAAAATAAAACAGCCATTTATAACATGTCTGCTTCAGTTGCTATTGAGACTTAATTTTGATCTCTCTATGCTCTCTTGGGCTGCTATTTTATCAAAATTATTTAATTTCAAATATTAATATTTTTACACATTATTCTCATATTATATAAATAACGACATGTCACATTAATTATATAAATATTTACAAATTATTTTTATTATCAATTTTTATAATTTATTAATTCAAATACAATATTTTATTTTACATAATTTTCTTACTTAAATCATCTTTTATAAATATGCACACTCACAATTTACAAATACATTGTCTAATTTTTATTATTATAATAATAATTATTATTATATTTAAATTTTGTAACTAATTTATTTTAAATTATTAACGACAATTTTGTAAAATATATTCCCAAGCAATGAAGGAGCAGTTGTTGACACTCAATTTTAACCTCCTGATGCTCCATTTAGGCTGCTATTTTAGCAAAATTATTAATTCTAAATGTTAGAATTTTTTACACATTTTTCTTGCATCAAACAAATTTTTGACGTGTCACATCCATAATTTGGAAATATAAGAATTATTTTTCAGTATCACTTTGACAATTCATTAATTTAAATATAATATTTCTCCACATAATTTTATTAATATTTTTGTTAATTCTTTTCGTAAATGTGCATACTCACAATTCACAAATGCATTGTCCATTATTATTATTATTATTATTATTATTATTATTATCAATGATTTTATATAATATTTTTTTAAGTAACATTAATTTTTACATGCTAACTTTATTTTTCGACGTCTTATTTAATTAACAGCCTAATTTAAATTGATTTTTCTAATCTATTTAAATTCTAGCCTTTTCATCTAAATATAACAATTTTAGCCTAGTTCTACTCAATTTATTACAATTATAGCCAATTTGTGACTTTATTCAATTTTTAACATATTTTAAAATAATTTTAATCTCAGTCGTTAATCAAAATTGATCAAACGGTTGAGATCCCACTACTCTCCCCTTTCCTTTTAAAGGAAACATCAACCCTAATCTCTCTATTTCAACAAAAAATAATTGCACCCACATCTCTCTACCTCCTTTCTTGTCCTCTCTCTTACCAACAACTATGGCTGTCGTTCTTTCCATCGCCGATGAAACCTTTCTCCCTTATTCTCATCGCCTTCACAGCCATCTCCTCTCTCCGATCGGTGACCCTTACTAACAAAACCATCGTTATCGCTAACCACCGTCGTTCAGCCATCAACAGAACCAGTGATGTTCCATCCGTCGGAGCTCCACCGCCTAACGCCAGCAGCAACCGGCGAAGCAGCCATAGCTGCTGCCACTGCCTCGATATCTTCCCCACGCTCGAGAGCATCATCCATGCCGATAAACCAGCCCCAACACAACTAGCCGATGTCGCCACCCCTCTCTGCCGTTCCTTTCATAACTCTGAGGTTTTGTATGGACAGCAGCAAAATGAGCCATGCCTTGTTCAGAGTCAAAATAAGGTGAAACTATACAAATCTTCACACACTTCCTTCTGAGAAACTTGTATGCACCACAAAGCCCACCACCACCACTTCTCATTTTTTTTATTTCCATTGATTTTGTGGGGTATTAGGAATAATGAAGAAGAAGAAGAAGAAAAAGAACAGGGAGAAGAAGAGTTAAAGATTTATAAAAGAGAGATAGGGAGTATCTATTTAATTATAGAAGGTTGGTGGGGACTGCTTGTTGCTGTTTGTTACTACTAGTAGTTCAGTTCTGCTTTAGATTTATTTTAGATAAGAAAATGTTCAACCTCTTGGTGATGGGTCACTAGATAGATAGCTATGCTACTCCATTTAACCATATTTTTCAAAAGATTTATTATTATGTGATGAATAAGGTATAATAATTTCAGATTAAATATAGGATTATTTTTATTTTCTTTTTGCTTGGAGGTATTAGTTAGCTTCTAGATTATTTATCCACCATTTATATCTTAATGGTGTTATAAGTTATCAAATATATATGGTGGAATAACTTATCCCAGATAACTAATATTGGAATAACTCATGATGTGTATTCGTTATAATAGTAAATAAGGTGTATAACTAATAAAGTTATTCATAAACTGAAAATCCTTCTAAACAAATAATTAATTAATACTTGCTACCAAACGACCCCTAAGTTAATTGCATTGCTTGCATAGATTTTTTTATACTATTATGTTGCTCAAAGAATATCCATAAGAAACTATAAGATTCCTAATTTTGAAATAAAACAGGCTTGGTATAAAAAGAAGAGTTGCCCTTCATAACTTTAAACTCTCTTTTTGAGATTTTATTTATATGGTCTTCTTTATAAAGGTGTAAGTTGTACATTAAGAAGGTGGCCAATAAGAAGTAGATTTCTTTAATTTAAGTACATTCATGGATACTTTTAGATACAACACTACAAGTATATTGATACAAAATCTTGCATTAAGACAATATTATGTCAGCAAATAACCCTTCAATTTATATTACTAGTATAAAAGAAATAAAAGAAGGTTCTAAATAGAGGGAAAGGGTACATTTTTGTGTGTTAGGGGTGCATATATTGGTGTAAACTTACAATCCAAGGGAAAAGGAGAGAAGCAGAAATTAAGGGGAGAGAAGTTGCATCTTACATGAAGTACACATATGTACTAGTGTTGAGAGTTGATACAGGAGAGTAATAGTTCTATTTTAGAAATAGCTGAGTTTTATACTGTAAAAAAATTTTCGTCGGGTGTCTAATGCCTATTTTAGGAATTCGATTAATTTAGATTCACCTCCGAACTCTCATTTTGGAAAATAAAACATTTTCTACATTTCCCCAGGTTTTGTATTTTGTTTATTTCACATCAATTTAATATTATCATCTTCTATTATTTTTCCTTTGATGGATTATTAAAATTTGAAATTAGAGACGTTGGATTCTGATTTTTTTATTCAATGCTTTTAATTTCATGATATGCATTCTTTGATATGTGAAAAACCCAATTTTAGTAATGCTTAATTTTGTCATAGATTGCTAATTCTGACTTTGAAATTATCCATCTTGTTAAGTGTAGGTACTTCAAATGTGAACTTGTGTTTTGAATTTAGTTTAGTTTGGTAACTTGTGAAGTGAATTAGTGACTTAAAATATTTAAGTGAAAGTATTTGAAAGGTGAACTTTTGTTTTGAATTTAGTATGGTACATGGTCACTTGATAAGTGAATTAGTGACTTTGATTTGTTTAAGTGCAGGTAATTGAAATGTGAACTTGTATTTTGAATTTAGTTTTGTTTGTTAACTTATGAAGTGAATTAGTGACTTGAAATATTTTAAGTGTAGGTACTTGATAGGTGAAGTTTTGTTTTGAATTTAGTAAGGTACATGGTCACTTCAGAAGTGAGTTAGTGACTTTGATTTGTTTAAGTGCAGGCAATTGAGAAGTGAACTTGGGTTTTGAATTTAGTTTAGTTGAAGTGAATTAGTGACTTGAAATATTTTAAGATTAGGTACTTGATAGGTGAAGTTTTATTTTGAATTTTTTAAGGCACATGGTCACTTGAGAAGTGAATTAGTGACTTCGAGTTGTTTAAGTATAGGTACTTGAAATGTGAACTTGTGTTTTGAATTTAGTAAAGTACATAGTCACTTGAGAACTGAATTAATGACTTGAAAATATTTAAGTGTAGGTACTTGAAATGTGAATTTGTGCTTTGAATTTAGTAAAGTGTGGTCACTTGAGAAGTGAATTAGTGGCGTGAAAATGTTTAAGTGTAGGTACTTGAAATGTGAACTTTTGTTTTGAATTTAGTAAAGTACATGGTCACTTGTGAAGTGAATTAGTTACTTGAAATGCTTAAGTGTAGGTACTTGAAATGTGAACTTTTGTTTTGAATTTAGTATCACTTGAGAAGTGAATTAGCAACTTGAAAATGTTTTAAGTGTAGGTACTTGAAATGTGAACTTTTATTTTGAATTTAGTTTAGTTTGGTAACTTGTGAAGTGAATTAGTGACATGAAAATGTTTAAGTGTAGGTACTTGAAATGTGAAATTTTGTTTTGAATTTAGTTTAGTTTGGTAACTTGTGAAGTGAATTAGTGACTTGAAAATGTTTAAGTGTAGGTATTTGAAATATGAACTTTTATTTTGAATTTCAGTTAGTTTGGTAACTTGTGAGGTGAATTAGCGACTTGAAGTGAAAATAGGAAAAGCGACCACATGTGATCGGTTTTTGTGGTCGCTTTTCTTGTTTTTTCTAGTAGTGGTAGTTACTTGAAAATATGGTTAAGTATAGTGACTTGAAATGTGTACAAGTGACTTGAAAATTGTTAAAGTGTAGTTACTTGAAAGTGATTTAAGTATATTTACTTGAAAATGGTTAAGTATAATTACTTGAAATGTGAATTAATTATTTGAAAATGGTTAAGTGTAGTGATTTGAAACATGTACTAGTGAATTGAAAATGGTTGTGTAGTGACTTGAAATGTGAATTAGTTACTTGAAAATGGTCAAGTGTAGTGACTTCAATTGTGTACTAGTGACTTGAAAATGGTTTAGTATAGTTATTTGAAAATGTTAATAAATACATATTTATATTGGTTAATTGTTATGATTTTATTTGATACTATAATATCATATAATTTATGCTAATAATGTATTTTTAGCCCTTTTTATGACATGAATTGACATATTCTTATGCAGAATGAGTTTGAAAGAAAGAAACAAGAAGTATTAGCTGCTCAAAGTGCATCTATTATGGAAGGAGGATGAGAAAGGAATTAGACTTGTTGATGAAGCATGTATACAAGAAATCATTTTCAAATAATGAACGCCCATCACAAGAAGACAACCAGACTTATGAGGATGAAAGTGATGGTGACTCTGACGACGTGAATGAAATTGATAATCCTGATAACGTGAATGAAATTGATATGATTCTGATGGTTAGTGGTTTTATTGAGGATTCGAGTTTAAAATATTTTGTTTTGGACCATTTAAGAATCATACATTATTGATGTGGATGTTTTGAATTATGTTTTTTTTGTTAGCTGTAAGAGTTTACATTAGATCTGTATTGAATGATGTTTTTGAGAATTATTGAAGGTTTTGAATAGATTTTTGATTAATTGTGAAATACTTTTAGTAATTTATGTGTGAATTATTATTTGAGAATTTTTATGCGGATGTACATGCTAAATATTTATGAAAATTTTCTTGAAAAAATTTGTTCTTGCAAATTTACTTGGGGTATTTTATACGAATATTTTTGCAGAATAGTTTCATACATATCTGCAAGAAATTTTACCAAATAATTCACGCAAAATTTTTATGGTTAATCACAAATAAATTTGCAAATAATGTACCTGCGAATTTATTTTCGTAGTTAAATTACCTAGGGATTTACTTGGGAATCTTCGTGAGAAATAATTTGAGAATTTTTTCCTGAAAATCCGCAGTAAAATCCTTTTTATGAAATTTTACCAAATAATTCATGCAAAATTTTGATATTTAATCGCAAATAAATCCTTAAATAACGTACCTACGAATTTATTTCTGCAGCTAAATTACTTAGGAATTTACTTGGGAATCTTTGTGGGGAATAATTTATAGTTTTTTTGTGCAAATCCACAGGTAAAATCCGTAGGTAAATTCGCAAATAATATACCAGCGAATTTATTTTTGCAGCTAAATTACCTAGAGATTTTATAAATCCATAGGTAATAATTATCTACGAAGTTATTTTCTTTGGATTCTAATTGGTAAGAAAATCCGCAGGTGATCAAATTACCTGGGGATTTTACCATATTATCCCTATGAAAATCCCTAGATAATAAGCAGTTTTCTAGTAGTGTTTGTTTTAGTGCTACAATGCAGAAGAAAATCCGTTCAACGTCGTTCATTTTCAAGCTAAGTAGAAAAATTAAACATGATTAGCCAATAACATATAATAAGCATAGTAAATATTGAATAATGAAAGAAAATTCTTCAAGCATTGATTCATACCTTTTCGAATTACTTTTTTAGATGATGAAATAAGTATTTTCTTTAGAATCAAAAGGAACACCGCCTTTATATAGCATAAACAAAATTTCAATTTTATACTTAGACTAAATTATTTTTGAGAATTTTCCTCCATAGGATAATATTGTATTTCACTTGTAAATTTTATATTTTTATGAATTTTTCTCGGGTGACTAAAATTTAAATTTAAATTTAAAATAAAACAACAATTCTATATTATAATCACAGCAAATAAAATATGAATTAACACAATAATAAAAATCATAAAAATAAAGTGATGGTTGTGAATAGTTATCATCAAATTTATCTATGTGTGTTTAACGGTGCATGAATTGGCAATATTTTATTAGTATAACAATTTTAAAATAAACATACAACATTGTGAATTTGTTAAAAATTAATATTTTCAAAATTCGTGATTAGTTGTCAATTAATAATGTTAAGTACAATCGTGATTAATTGAGACTCGGTATAATTTATAACATAGATTGAATCAACAAAGTCTGATTAGAAACTTTTACATGTTTTTTTTTAAAGAGACTAATATATTTTAGTATTTTTACTGCACCCAATATTGATTATGACCTATACATTGATGAGCAACATAAAAGTGTAAAAAATTAAGAGAAATGCAATAGTTCTGTTTATGCAATCCTACTACATTCCTTTTACACTTTTTCAAAAAGTCAACTCCAACAATAAATGATATAACAAATTTCTTAGATCATGCACTTTTTCTTTAGTCAAAATAAATTACTGTTTTAATTGATCTCTTTCTATTTTGATTTCTTTTAGCAATCTTTTCAAGTGATTTCTTTGCTCTTCGACTTTATTGAACATTCTCATTGGCGAATTTCTATTTTATCTTTTCAATTTCACAGTCTGTGTAGAATTTAAAACTTGACAATGCCTACATAGAAGGGCTACCCGTTAGTGATTCATTTTAGAGCAACTTGAAAAAAGAGCATCTGCCATTATCCTAGAAGAATAATAACAAATAAATAGATAAATTTACTTGATTAAATAAAAAAATTAATATATAAGCACTCACCGTCTCAACCGCATAAATAAAAAATTTGACCTAAATTCATTTCAGTGTGTGACATCATCAAGATAGTTGGGCTACCACAAAAATAAAAATAATAATTTTTTCCTGAATATTTGAGATTCTTGAGACATTGTAATTGTTTAAACTCCAAAATAAATGGAGAAGTTAATGAACCCCCCAAAAAATGAGGGAGTTAAAATAAGAATTGCCTTCTTTTTTATACAAAAAGGAAATATATATCTTATCGTTGATAAAATAAATTTGTTACTGTTGGACGTCACTGAAAATTACTCTTTATAAGATCGGACATTAATGAAATGAAAATAATTTATAACATAGATTGAATCAACAATCCCCTCACAAGTTAATTAGCGATGTTGACTATATTTGATCCTATTCAGAGTCAATAAAATTCAAAACACGGATTGAATCAATAATCCCCACTTAGAAGACAAATAGTAAAGTTTACTATAATCGCAATAAATTGAGAATCATCACAAATAACAACGTAGATTGATACAAAAAATCTCCTATCACAAGTCAATTAATAATGTTGACTATATTTCATCCTATGCAAAGTTAATATAATTCATAACATGGATTGAATCAATAATTTTATATTAGAAGTCAAACAATAAAGTTAGCTATAATTGCGATAAATTGATAATCATCACAATTTGTGACAACTTTACCTCCTTTGTATTTTCAAGAAAAGCAAATTATTTTTCTAATTTTTTATCAATCCGTGTAATTTATGAATTGAATATCCCCCTTTTTTATGCCCTAAACATATTGAGTAAGAACCTACTAAATTTTTTTTATTGATATATCATCGATTTTATTACATAATTTTCTGAAAATTTAAACTTGAAAATATGTATAGATATGAAACTTCTAACATGAAACATAAACCTTATGCAGTAATTTACTCTTTTAAAAATGTTTAAAGGATTCTTGCATCCTTCGCTACTGTAATGCTTGAAGGATTCATCATTACACCATTCTCTTTTATATATAAAAAAAATAATTTGTGATTTCATGTACATATTATATTGTCAAACTACATTTCATTGGTTTTTATTTTTTGAATATATTTCAATAGTTACCATAAGCCCGAAAGAAAATTAGTAATCAAATGCAAACATTCACAGTTAAAAGTAAAAATATTACCAAGAATTCGTGTAACTAATCATGCTTGGTTAGATTCAACAACTATTTTACTTCATAGCATACGAAAAATCATACAATATTTTACAAAATAGAAAAAAATTCATCCAACATAATCAAAATTAACCCATGCCAAAAATACCAACATATGGGGAGGGGGGGAAGGGGTCAAAGAAATCCTAAAATTCACTATGAAGAGGGGGATGGGGGGGAGGAGGTGGAGAAGAGGATGGAGGGAGAGCACATCAACAAGCTCAAGGCAAGAGGCAAGAACATTTTCCATCGACTTCAAGTCAAGGGAGTGCATCTTCTGGCAGAGTAAGGCTTGCTTGCTCAACCAAGAAATAATTGGGTTTCTCAATGGTGTCTAGCAGTAGGCAATGCAAATCAATCAAACATTCATAATTTAACTTTTTCATTAGAGTATTTGCGTGTTTCTCATTTCATGATTATATCATATATGTTAAAAAAATTATGATAACAAATCATCATAAATATATAAACAAAGCAATAATAAAAAATTTAATCAAACAAATGTAATGAAGAAACTAAAATTGAAAAAAGAAGGTGACAAGTTGAAAACCTTTCGTATTGAATATTTTTTTTCTTAATTGATTATTAATAAAACAAGTTGTCCTAAACAACTATCTATACGCCCAAGAAGGGTTGTTTATTTTTTGTAAGAACCGGTTGCTTTTAAATACTTGGATAAATGGTAAAGTTGATTTTAATTTTATTTCAATAATTTGATAATTCCTAACCGTTTGAACTTAAGTCTATATTTTTTAATCACATAAACAAAAAGAAGAGAATTTAGTCATAATGTAGAATAAATTATTCATTTTTTATTACTGAAAAATAAATGTAAAAAGGCGCTTCAATAAACATGAAGCAATGTGACTATTTGCTTTTTACCAACTCAAAAGACTTTTGTACATAAATTATTTTTTCAAAAATGGTGTGTCATTTTTTTTTTTTCAAATTTTGCATAAATTATGTATCCCCACTTAATGAATCAATCATTTTCATGTAAAAAAAACTTAGTAGAATTGTCATAATTTAATCACAATAAATAAAATGAGGGTTAAACAAACAATAAAAAACACATAAAAAAAAAATTAGAAATAGTGCAATTTTTAAAAAATGATGGTTGTGAATAGCTTATTAAGAAATTTATATAAGAGTGAACTTAATACATTTGATACTAATACACAGCCTTATATCAATATTCCTTCTTACAATCTACAAACCATTCATATAATTTGTCTACCAAACAACATGAACTCCTCTCAAGACAATGAGCATGCTAACTATTATGCAATTTGTCATGAAAATGGTGAACAATATGATCTTGCATGTTGTTCGTTTCATGTCGACGTTCTCTATGGGGTTGCAAGTGTTAATTGTGAAATTATGAAATTCAGACTAAACATTGATCATCTAAAGGACATTGTAGATGCTTTAAATGGAGAAAATAATGAGCTTCAATGAAAAATATCATTTATGAGGCAAAAGGAATTATTATAATTTAATCACAATAAATAAAATGAGGTTAAACTAACATTAAAAACCACATAAAAATAGAAATAGTGAAACTTTAAAAAATAATGGTTGTGAATAGCTATCAAGAAGTTTATGTAAGAGTGGATTTAATACATTTGATACTAATACACAGCCTTATATCAATATTCCTCCTTACAATCTACAAATCATTCAAATAATTTGTCTATCAAATGACATAAACTCCTCTCAAGGCAACTATCATGCTAACTGTTATGTGATTGATCATGAAAATGGTGGAGAACATGATCTTGCACGTCATTTATTTTATGTCGATGTTCTTAACGGGGTTGCAGTGTTAATTGTGAAATTATGAAACTAAGACTAAAATTTGACCATCTAAAGTGCATTGTAGATTCTTTAAGTGCAGAAAATGATGGCCTTCAATGAGAAATGTGATTTATTAGGCAGAATGATACTAAACAAAATTACGACGGATTATGGTGATTTTATTATTGTTTCTTATAAAAAGTTTCTTGATGTGTAGTTTCTTTATGGTAATGACTTGATTTTTGTGAATTATTTATTTCTATGTGATTTGACCATTTTACTCCTCTGTGATTGTTTTGTGATATTTTTGAGGCATAGGAATAATTGACATGGTTCCCAATGCATTTCTATATGATTTGTGCGAGTTTGTAATTTTTGGAGGTTAAAAAGACTTTATAGTTGACTTTGGTCAATATTTAGTATTCTCTATGTTGGATGAAAAAATTGACGATGTCAATAGATTTGAAATATTAATTTTGGATTGGTAACATGGTTGGTGTGATTTTACGACTTTGGTATCTCATTTTGATCCTTGATTCGAAAAATTACAAAATTAAGTCTCGTGGGTAAACTTTGTGAAAATAATTTTTTTTAGATCTGATATTATCATTGAGTCTAGAACATCAAATTTGATAGTTGATTTGGTAGGTCATTTCACCACTTTAGCGGTCACTGCTGGTACTATGCATAAATAGACCTTTTCTCATTTTTCCATCATTTTTCAGACTTTGAGGTTCGAGTTTTAGAGTTTTTGGGATATTTGCCATTTTCAAGCTTGGGTAGGCTCCAAATTCCTATTTTAATTTTTTATTCTTGTCAACTAAAGCTTGTTAAAATATTATTCAAAAGTGGAATTCAAAAATTTTGGCTTGGAAGGTATAAGTTAGTATTTCTTCAACTTAAACTCCGATCACAAATATTTTTTCTTGGATTTTCTTCTATGGCTTCCTTGAATCATGGATAATGTATCTATAAATTAAAATTTTGATTTTTATCCTTTTTTTTTTGGAAATTCATTCGGGAGTCCATTTTGACCCCACTCAGAAATAAGCAATATGAGTATTGTTGTTTTTTTATGCATAGATTTTATATTTGTATTTTTATTTGATTTTAAATTCATTCGTGAGGGAAAGGCTTTGTGATTGGAGGCTTTTGGACCGGGTTTTCTTCATTCGAGGAAGATTATGGCTTAACTTTCTTTAGACCGGGCTAGGTAATTAATGATTATATAAAAGCATGTTATGAGTATGGGTATTAATCATAAAAATGGTGTTATTCCTGTTATGTGCTCGTGTGGGGGTCTATAATGTTGTTATTGGTGGTTTGAGACATTTTTTACTATGTGTGACCATGTGGGATCTTATATGATATTGTTGGCCTCGTGTATATATATTTGATTATTTTCTTCTAGGTGAAAACTGCCTAAATTATGATTTATGTGGTATCAATGACATATTATTGTAAATCTTACTCTGCTGGTACATTGACTATATTGGATCATGGATGGTTGGCTTATTAAGTGGATTTTTTACTTACGTGCTTTTGTATTGGTTCGATTTTGAAATTCTTATTTTGATTTGTTTGTGGGAATTAAATCCTGATATCATATATACATTCATGAGGCATTGATTCCACTGTGGAAATACTAGTTTTTCTTATAGAAATATGACATCATGAAAAATCCTTTGCCAAAGATCATGTGCTGGAGAGGAGTTATGGATATTGAATTGGTATTGGTATTGATATTGGTTATTGGATTGTATATGGGTTGAGAAACCCCCCATGGGTCATACCTCGGGAGTAGAGCTCTATACATGTATATAGAGGTTGTGCGGCAACCTTAGGCATACCACATCATCACCATCATTATTATTGTCATCATCATTGCATTTCATACATTATGCAAATTTTATGTTGTATTTTTGTGCTTGACTTGATGTCTATTATTTTTTTTTCTTTCTCATACTTGTATTTGGCATATGTGTATATTTTAGAACTGTTAGTGAAGATGGTATGGCATAATATTTGGGACACTATTTTATTGTAGGTGACGTGCCCATAGTGTGTATTTTTATAGTTAATTTTCTACTTTACTCAATTGGCCTATGATACCTACTAAGTACAAGTGGACCATACTCATCCCTACTGTGCCCTTTCATTGTAGATCTAGGTATGAGTATGCTGCATAGTAGCTAATTTCGAGTTATACTTAAAGTATTTTTGAGTATTGGTTTCTCTATTCTTCCAGAGTAAATCTCCTCCCCCATATTATCTAGATTATGTCTCATTATGTTTTAAAGACGGACTTATGTTTTCTTTCAAAACTATCAGTTGTATATTTTTAACTTTGAGATGAAATTAGTTTGTTTGTACACTATGACATTAGATTTTGGAGCGATTTATGGTATTATTATTATGTATTTTTCCAGTATCATTCTATATATGTGGTTCTTTTTTATTCTATAAGTCTTGCCTTGCGATTTGGAGTTACTTTTCTCATTCCATATCAGTTTGGGTGATTGACTTACTTGTTTAGGATTGTCGAGTCAAGTGCCATCATGACCCTTGGTTTTTAGGTTATGAAAAATTGGTATCAGAGAAGCCAGGTTCATTGGTCTAATCAGTGTAAGATTAAGATGTCAAGTAAAGTCTCGTTGAGCGGTATGTAGTCGTCCATATCTTTCTTTGTTATGCTATAAGATATTTATAGGAAACTTCCTTGTTGTGTTCCTTATCTTATGGGTTTTTCATAACTTATGTTCAAAATTATGTTTTACGCTTTTTTGCAAGGATGGTAAAGATTAGATCTTGTAGGTCTAGGGATGTAAAGCCATCATCTAAGGAGAGAGCCTAGTCTAAGAGGCGAGTTTTGAGTCATAGATAGGCCCGAGGTAGAGAACGGGCATGAGGATTTACCCCTTCTAAAGATAGTATTAGAGGGCTCTCCCTAAGCCTAAGGTTAAGCATGCTAGAGATATGGGACCTACTCAGGTCCCATAGATTTCTTCTACCCCAGATTCGGATGGGTTATTTATTCATATGCTGACTCATTTGGAAGGTGTTCCTTTGAGTGCACCCAGTGTTCCTTCAAATTTGAGTATTGTACTTCGTTTGTGCTAGAGTTTACCTATGGTGTTCCTCCAATTTTGAGTGTGCATCCTCCATTAGTATTGATATCTTCTTATAGTACCCCACAGATCTTGTCCTCCTTTCATGCCAATGTTTGAGTATGGTGTTTTAAGATCAAGAGTTTACCTTCATCTATGTTACCTTCTTCGGTGGTGTTTTAGTGAGCCAGATTCTTAATGCCTCCTAATGCTGTAAGTATAGTTATGTCTTTTGAGGATCAAAAAAGGTTTGAGATATTCCCTCGCTTGGGTTCGCCCAAGTTCAGTGGTATTATGAGCGAGGATGCCTATGAGTTCTAGGTTGATTATTGGGAGAAGTTGCATAACCTTAGATCGCTTGAGTTGCATGAAGTTGCTTACACTACCTACCAATTAAGAGATGCGGCCAGGAATTGGTAAAGGTCACTTGTTAGTTGCATACCTTTGGGTTCCCTAAAGATGACTTGGGATAAGTTTGTTGAGACCTTTTTGGAAAAGTTAATTCCCTTCAATCTAAGGGATCAAATAAGAGATGAGTTTGATCACTTTGAGCAGAGCTCCATGACTGTTGTGGAGTATGAGGCATGTTTCCATGCCTTGTCTTGATATTCTTTGCTAATATTGCCACTAAATCTAAGAAGATTCAGAAGTTCGTAAAAAGATTAGATGTTGCACTTCAGTTAGCTACTGCTCAGATAGTAGTGTCAAGGGAATAATTCCAAAGTATAGTGGATCATGCAAAGATGAGCGAGTCTATTCTTTAAGAATCTCAGGAAGGCACCAAGAGGGTACGCCATCAGGGCAAGTTCAGAGGTCACACTCCTTGAGGCAGAGATTTTATAGGCTTTCACGGGTATCATAGTACATCGGTGAAAGTATCCTTTAGTGTTCAGGTAGTGGATCTTCAGGTTAAGTAGCTTCGTATGGTCATTCTAGCTTAGCCATACCTCCCTCTATTAATTCGGGTTGTAGAGTCTTCTATGTGTGTGATGAGTTTGGCTATTTGGCTAAGAATTACCCCCAACATATTTTAAAGCCTTCTACTTTAGCAATAGCGGGAGGTAATTCTCAAAGAGGGTTCTACTAGAGATGCTCAAAGTAGAGGTAGTAGTGCCCCTAGTGGTGGTCACAGGGATACTCAACTAGGAAGTGGATGTGGAAAGTGCTATACTATACCCACTAGACCAGAGGTAGAGGATTCTGATATTGTTATCACAGGTATCATCCCTATTTGTTTCATATCTATATCTGTGTTAGTTGATCCAAGGTTGAATTTCTCATATGTGTCTGCATATTTTTCTTTGAGTTTTATTTCTACTAGTGATCCTCTTTACATATTGATCTGTGTATCTACCCCTGTAGGAGACTCCTCCTTTTGGGTGTCACAAAATATCCCGCTATCGCTAAAGGAGAAGCCTTCTCCTTTTAGGTTCACCGATCATGTTTTGTGACTTTCTTAGGCCGTGAGACTTGGGTAGATATATTTATCCTTGATATGGTTGATTTTGAAGTCATATTAGGTATAGATTAGTTAGCTCCTTATCATGTTGTCCTAGACTATTATGCTATGATTGTGACTTTAGCTCTGGTGGGTGTGTGAAGGATATCTTGGAAGGGTACACTTCATTCAGGTCTAAGAGAATTATATTCTTTCTTCGGGCTTATTGTTTCGTAGAGAGAAGATGTTTGTTTTATTTGGCCCATATTCATGATACTAGTATTGATTCACTACTTTCTTTGGATTCTATATACATTGTCCATGAGTTCGTGGATGTTTTCCTTATGGATTTGCCTGGTATGCCTCCATATCATGATATTGATTTCATTATTAATATTGAGCTGGGCACCAAGCCCATCTCTATTCCTCCTTATAGGATGGCCCCAACAGAGTTGAAGGAATCAAATGATCAGTTACAGGAGTTGTTGGATAAGGGATTTATCCAACCTAGTGTATCACCTTGGAGTGTATCTATCTTGTTTGTTAATAAAAATGATGGGTTTATGCGTATGTGTATTAATCATCGGTATTTGAACAAGGTGACAATTAAGAATAAGTATCCTTTTCTTTGTATTGATGATTTATTTGATTAGCTTCAGGGTGCTTTGGTGTTTTTAAATATTGACTTGAGGTCCGGGTATCACTAGTTGAGGATTAAAGCTTCATATACTCCTAAGATAGTTTTTTGGAGCCGGTACAATCATTATGAGTTCTTGGTTATGTCCTTTGGGTTTACCAATGCTCCAATCGCATTCATGGAGTTGATGAACAAAGTATTTCAATCGTATCTCAACTTTTTTTTCATTGTATTTTAAGATGATATCTTAGTTTATTCCAAGAGTGAGGCCGACCATGAGGAGTATTTACAAATTGTACTTTAGAGGTTGAGAGATGAGAAGTTGTATGCTAAGTTCTCCAAGTGCGATTTTAGTTAGTCTTTCTCTTTCTTGGGTCATGTGGTGACCAAACATGGTATTATGATCGATCCGACTAAGATCACAATGGTTCGTGATTGTGCTATGCCTACTTCTCCTACTGAGATTTGGTGTTTTGTTAGTTTAGCAGGATACTATCGATACTTTATTGAGGGTTTTTCATCTATTATGATTTTGTTGACCAAGTTGACTAATATGAAGGTCTCTTTTCAATGGTCCAATGACTGCGATGCAAGCTTTAGAATCTCAAGGATTTGTTGACTTCAGCTCTTAATTTGACTTTACCCAAGGAAGGCATGGGTTTTACCGCCTCCTATAATGCTTTTGGTATTGGGTTAGGTGTCGTGTTGCTACATGAGGGTAAGGTGATTGCAAGTTATTCTTGTTGGTTGAATCCCCATGAGAAGAATTACCCTACCCATGATTTGGAGTTGTCCGCAATTATTTTTTCCTTGAAGTTGTGGAATTTTGAGTCCATTATGAGATATTCGCAGATTATTACATCCTTCAGAATTTCTGCACCCAATGAGATCTTAATATGAGGCAGCATCGCCGTCTTGAGTTACTGAAGGACTATGACCTTACTACTTTTATCATCCGAGTAAGACAAATGTGGTTGTGGATGCCTTGAATTGGAAGTTGACTAGTATGGGCAATTTAGCATATCTTTTTACCCAGGAGAGGACTTTGGCCTTCGTGGTTCAGTCTTTGGCTAACCAGATGAATAGGCTTGATGTTTCAACACCAGGGCATATTTTGACATTTATGAAGGCTAGGTCTTTCTTGATGGAGAAAATTTTTGGCTCATCAATTTAATGATATTGGGTTGAGAGTAACTAGGGATAAGGTGTTGAGTGCTGAGGATAAGGAAGACTCTCTTGATTCAGATTGTGCTTTGAAGATTAAAGACTGGGCCTGTGTGCCAAGAATGGGTGATTAGGTGAGATTGATTTTGGAGGAGGCTCATTGTTTTAGGTATTTTATCGAGGGATGGCTAAGATGTATCATTATTTGAGATAGCACTACTGGTGGGGTGGTATGAGGAAAGATATAGCAGATTTTATGGCTCATTGACTATGTTGCCAGTAGGTGAAGGCTGAGCATTTGAGGCCAGGTGGTTTGCTTTAGAGGCTACCCATTTCTGAGTGGAAGTAGAAATAGATCACTATGGACTTTATGACTGGGTTGCCTCATAAAGTCGATTTATTGTGAATTTACAATCAACACATTTCACAACGTCGATCGAACTGGCAATCCCTTGTCAGAAGACAATTAATAATGTTGACTATAATTTATCCTAATGAGAATCACTAGAATTAACAATGTGGAATGACACAATATCCCCCATTAGACGTCAATGTATAATGTTCACTTTAATCGTAACAAATTGAGGAGCAATATAATTTATAGCAAGAATCAAATCAATAATTTTCGATAAGTAAAACATCAGGCCCACAAATATTTTTTTGTATTTTAAATTAATAAGACTTTTTTTATTATGAGATACCAAACAATATATAAATAATTATATCGTGTATATTTTATTGTAAGCTCTAGTAGCAAATATGGTCAATTATCAAGTTTATGTTCCTTATGTCCCGTGTTTGATTTTGTCTATCGCGTTTATAATTTTTTTCATATGTTCTAAAAGTGGATAACCCATTTAGTCAAGCTTTTAGGGTCAAAATAATCAATGAAAATTCAGATATATTTAATCAAATATAAATTTAATTATTGGAGAGAAAACTAGACTTAATAACTCTAGAGGGTAAACTAGGGCTCCTCTTCTCCTTAATCAACTCACAATGCACACTCCATACTGCCCATTACACAACAAACCCTCAAACAAACAAAATATCCTTCTCATTAAAATAAATAGCAACCTTCATCCTCATACATCTGGATAGAAACCTCTTTTCATATTTCAGAATTACACTGCATAAATTGTATATTGATGAAGTGGTAGATTTATAATTTCTTTATCACTAACAATTCTTTGTTTGCTTTTTCATACCAATTTTAATACATTAATTTTTAGTTTATTATAGTTTCTGCCACAAAGCGTAAATCAGTACTTCCCCGTCTATTAGACAATGGTAAGGATAAGACATTTAAGTGTTGAGGTACATCTATCTTAAGTTGATCTGTGCGTCGTTTGAAACTGAAGTAGGATGAATAATGAATGGAGAGATTTCATTCACGGTATACAGTTTCTAGTAAGGAGATGTTTTAGACATGTTAATCTATCATAGTTGTAAGAGTTGTGTAAAAAATTCTATTATTAATAATGACCCGAACATACTTTCTTTGATTGTCATAGGACATCTTCTGTAATTGTCCTTTAATTGGTTGGATTAACACAATGATTATCATGTTTTATTTCATTTCTCAATTTAATTTTTACTTTTCAGTGTATTCTAGAAATTACTTCTATTTATTTGAACAATATCGAAAGAAAAAGAAAGTTAAGAAACTAACTAATGGAAATTTAGTCTCTTTGCTTAGTCAAACTAAAGAATTTAAAACGTATTTAGTCAAACTTAATTTAATTGGAGGGAAGGTGAAAATTAGCCCTCCTTTCCTTCTTATAATCAATTCACACTCCACATTACACATCAAACTCTCAAACAAAATTCTATTATCCTCTAAATATTTTTATTTTTATATCCATACATGTCATATTATCTCTCCAACCACGCTTCACTGTTACACAGAACAGATCATATATGAAGCTTTCTAGAGTGATAATTTATTATTTTTTACTATTTTTTTTATTTGTTTGTTAATTTCAATTGCTATCCCTTTCATATTTGACTAATTGATGTCTCCTCTTTTTTCTTTAGAGTGGCTATCACAAATCCTAATCCAATATTTTTCCACCAAACCGACTTTAAGAAACATCCACAATTTAAGTTTTCAGGTAAAAATGTACGATGGATGGAGAGATTTCATTCGTACTTTAGAATTTTGGGAAGGAGAAGTTTTAGACATATTAATCATTCATAGTTATGAATAATATGTACATATTGTTGTTTCAAATGATGATTCAATAATACATCCTTAAATTGATATAGCAGGAGTTCTGTAATTTTAATACTTAAATTATTAATTTGAATAACTTCTTTTTTTATCTCTTTCGTATTTTTTTTTTGGTTTATATTTATATTTTAGAGCATTATAATATATTCCTTCTGTGCACAAAATTAACAAGAGAGTAATAAAGTAACAGAAATAATACTATGGGTGAGTGATGATTGTAAAACAAGTAAGAGAGTTTCTAACAATCTTTTTTGATAACTTTATTACAAGAAAAGGTCATAAATATGTTCTAATCCTTTCTTTGAATTTGATTATTTTTTATAAGATTTGAAAAGTAGAAAATCCTTGAATAGCTGACAACCAACAATCTAAACATTATGACTATTGACGACTTTTTGTAACACCAATGTGGAATTATCAATACCAATATTTAGATGGGTTAGTATTGTACTGTTGTATTTTTAGGTAAGTGGATGAGCGTTATCAATATCAATATATTTTTATAAAAAGTGAAAATCAATTTTTAAAAAAAATTAAAGTTCTATAAGTTGGTTAGTTTATGACAATAACAGAAAAATTCCTCCATGTTTTATGCATATACTAAACGAAGAATAAAATAGTTATGCAAAGCAAAACATAAAAAATGTTATTGCAGATAATTTTTTTTAACATACTAGCTCAAGCTTTCTAATATTATCTTTCTGAACACAAAATTAACAGAAAAATAATGAAGTTACTTAAATACTATGAATGAGTGATTAGTGTAAAATAAGATTTTACTATTTCCGTAGAAATTTGACCCAAACAAGTGAAAAAAAATTTCAAATCAATTCTCTAGATTTAGTAGATTTTAAACAGTCACATTAAGATATTCAAGAATTTTTGTACAACCAGTGTGACGTAATCAATAAATGTTTAGGTGGATGAGTGCTGTAAAGGAATCGGTGCATTGGATGAACTTTGTCACTCTTCCATTAGCTCACACAACTCTAGAACCTTTTGGACTTTGTCTCCTTCAGAAATTTTCTGCTTTTAAATACCGTTAATCTACTTTTTCTTAACATATCACTCATCAATTAGCTTACACGCATAAAAAAGTTCATATACAATACAAAACACCATGTCTTCTACTAGTATGATAATTTACGTATTATCAGCGGAACAAACAAGTAACATACAGTTTGGGAGATTGACTGTTGAAGATGAAGTCAGGGACCTTTCTTATTCTATTCAAGAGCTTAAGTTAGAATTATGAGGGTTGAAAAATCGTTTCTATACCTATATATGAGAGGTTAACTATAGCATCCTCCAAATTTTGAGCATTTTATTTTTGATTCTCCCACGTTTAAAATGTTGATATTTGACTTAAATTATGTTTAGGCATATGAATGGGGTGTCTCGGGAGAGTTTCAAAATTTTTGGATGGGGTTCGGGGTGATTTTGGACCACAGAGCCGGTGAGCTTCCACGATATCGTCGTGTCACAGAGGCTACACTTTGTGATAGTCGACGTGTAATGGAGAATAATCTCCACATTTAGCAGCGTGGCAGGGAAGTTAGCCTCCGTGATAAGGTCCGTGTCACGCTGTTATGTAAAATCCATGCAATTTTTGCTTAGTTTACTTGGGATGAGCGGTATTAGGTATTTTCACCTATGTACGATCCTTAAGCATACTATTCTTTTTAGTATTAAGAGATTGAAAATCCCTAATTCCACTCTTAAAGTCAAAATACCACGAGAGCCTAAAGATTTCATCATACGTTCATCTTTTGGGTTTCAAGCTCTGAATTTCTTTCAAATTCTCGTGTGTCTAAGGCATGTACCTCTTTTCCTATACTTGTAATTTTTTATTTTCATGAAAATTGATTTATTATTCATGGTTTTGATGTTGGATTATGAACTATGAGTTGAGGGTTTCGAATATAAATTGTTTGAATGTTTTCTCTTGATTATTGTTTAACTACTATGCTTTACATTGTTGATTTATACACTCATTGGGGTGCATGAAAATTGTGAATGGAATAGGGGTACAATGGATTTCCCCAAATTTGTAAAACATGGCAATAGGGGTACAAAGGAGTCCCCAAATAATTAGTTTTGGTATGGAAATTAGTAATAACCCCCACTCTCATAATTGATTTTGGAATGTAAATTGTCATTTGGGTATGAAGGAATACCCCAAGTGATTTTAATAATGGAGTCTACGGGGTACGAAGGAATTCACTAAAGCTTGGCTGAATGACATTACTTGCAAGCTATAGTTGGTATGACAATACCATTTAATGATGCCTTAATTATTGACTCCTGGAATTAATGGATGGGTTGTGTGTTATAAATGTTTTAACTTGGGCTTAGTAGGGGTTGTTTTAGTTGGCCGTGAAGGTGTGAGTCCAAAGTAATGATACTGAAAACGCATGTTTGCCGATGTGAGGTGTGGTCTTGATGACCGTGTACATGGGTCACACATGATATATACATTTTGGGAAGGATAGTTTCTTTGGAGTGTTTGAAGCTTATCTTCAGACATCAACATATGCACCCTTGGGTAGGCATCAAAATCAAGCCACCAAGAAATCTTTCACACACAGAATTGCTTTATATTGTGCTCAAGATGGATCCACCATGCATGTTCTTGTGTCCTCGAGGTGACCAAAGCTTGAGTATTTATGTGTTGGCCTCTAATGATGTCTTCAAAAGCTATGATAGCTATTTGGCTCGTATCATCCTCTCCTACTTGAAAAGGATTTGACCTCAAACCTTGCAAACCCAAAGAAAGGACAAACAAGCACAACATCCTCATGGCATGAGGGTTAGGGTTAGTACAATAAATAACATCATCATGCCAAGGTGGTTCACACATGAAATATAACCAAGGATCCTTTGTGTTAAACATTAGAAATCTATTGAAGAATGCACAAAGAAGTTGGCTAAGGAAATCACCAAGTAAGGAAACCATAATGTTCATAATGACATCACTAGATACAAAATGTAAGATTACCTTTACCTTAGGAGCTATATGACACAATTGCTTCATCACCTCTTTAAAAGACCATATCAAGAGTGGTGCCTCAATTGAAGTTAAATCTCACAAAAAATATATAGCAATGTCACTCGGACAAGTGGACCAACCAACAAATATACTACCTCCACATAAGGCAAATCCAAAACTATCATGGATGTCATCATAAGCAAAGAGGTAATATAGAAAGGAATCAAATACAAGGGAATCATCCAAGGTGGTATTATCTATGAGAATGCCATTTGGCTTAAAAGACTTAGCATGTGATGTACACAAGGATGAAATCAAAACATTTAAGCACATAAAAATATTTCCTTTCAAACAAATAGACAACTTGGCATCCACAAGTTGGGATTTACTCAACTCAAGCACAAGTATGTCAAGAAAGGATGCACATTTAAAAGCACTACCCCAAGGAGACATGATATTTTTGCCCTCGGGTTTTCAAGAATGACACTTTGCTTGTCATGTAGACCAAGCAACAAGTTGGGTGCGCCAACATCATCATATCCATATTTGGCACCGGGGTCAAATGGAAAGAGTGGCCATAGACAACACTCTTTTTGCTCCATAGGCTTCACCCAATCTAAAAGACATACTCTCTACAACATCAGAAACATCATCAAAGGCAAATAGAGAGTAGAGAAAGGTATCACCCAAGTCGACTTCAACTAAGGTCCTCATGTATGTACTCACTACTAGTTTCAAAATCATCACCATGAGTACTCTCAACAATAAGGTCACACAAAGTAGAAGAGGAAGCAATTTCCAAACAATAGACACTTTCTCTTTCTATGAAGTACCCTCAAGTAGACACATACCACCACCAAAGTTCAAGAGATTATTACTTAAGTCTTCACAAGAAGCAAGTAATTCATCCTCATAGTCATCAAACATTGGTAGGGTGTCATACAAAGGATCACAACCACAATCAATTTTCAACGAACAATCACTTATTGGGTTTTAAGGATTCAAGAAAATCAAAATTATCACCACCCAATTGATTATTCCTTTCCAAGACCTTGCATTCCTTTCTCTTAAGAGTACTCTTATTTTCTAAGATGAGATTTCCATCTTTATGAGGAATGTTGTTACACCATAGTGGGTTAGCATATAGGCTATAGCCTTCAAGACAAGCTATACCTTCAATATCATTCTCATCACTAGGTTCATTAGGAGTGATTATACCATCTTCAAACAGGATATTATACCTAAAGAGAAAATGGTATATTCCATGGGCAGATTTAGAACAAGCAAGTTCACTCTCTAAAGGTTGATTATCAAGATTCAAAGAGGTTTCAAGCACATGATTATCCCTATGAGCCAAGAAAACATTAGAATCATTACCAAAGGGAAATCTCACGGGTTCACTCCTATTATTTTGGACATTTTCAAATTCTTCACTCACTTAATGTCTATTAATTACAACACGCATAACCTCAAGTAATGGACTAGTTTTGTACACAAGTTGATCAACACAATTCCCACAAGATAATGTACTATTATTCAATATAATGGCTTCAACACTAGGTAGACATAAATTGATCTTACAAAAAGAGTCAATTTGTTCATCAATAGGATCAATTAGTGTGTCCACACTCACAACATGTGCATCATCAATAATAGGCAAAGAATCAATAGACGATGTACTTTCATTCAACACATTGGCTTCAATACTAGGTGGACATAAATTGATCTAACAAGAAGAGTCAATTTGGTCATCAATAGGATTAACTAGTGTATCCACACTCACAATATGTACATCATCAACAAGAGGAAAAGAATTAATGGACTCACAAATAGGTAAGCTACTACTCACACTCAATGTGCTACTAGCCACACAATTATCATTCACATGCACAAAAGTGTAAGAGTTAGCTATTTAATGTTGAAGTTCTTGAGCACATTCTTCTTTACCATGGTCCCTCCACAAGCTTCGGCAACTTCTCGAATTTACCTAGTTAAGACTTCAAAGAAAATCTTATCTTTTGTCACTTGTTCTCCTCCGTTTGCCATGCTAGAACCTATACAAATATCCTTAGAAATAGAAGGACAAACAATGTTAGCTTGGTTTGGTGGCAACTCCCTCACTTCACTCCTCACAACCTCTCATTTTTTTACTCTCGGATTTTCACCTTGCACACACTTACTCTTTTTAATTTTTTGTCTCTTATTTTCATTTGGATTAGAGTAAGTCAACACTTCTCTTTGCATCTTGGGTAAAATGGATGTCATGAGATGATTTCCCTATTGGTCTCTTACAATATTAGGAAACTTTTGCACATTTGGAACCTGATGTTATGAAAACCAATCACACCCAAGCTTACATGACTGTATGTCAAGGGAAAAATATCGCACCACACCTCCTTATGGTATTCAAATTGGGAGAAGACAACCTTTACCCTCTCGGTAACCTCAAACCCATTCAGGAATATGGAACAACAAAAGGTTCTCAGAACAACCCCAAATAGTCAACCATGGATGAAAAGATGTAGTTTTTATAGCACCTATCATCTAGCACAATGTGGCAGCCCAGTATCCCACAAATGATTACCTTTCCAGAGTGAACATTCCTTCTTGGATCAATATTGTAAGGCACATGGGTACCCTTCATCTTTGGAGATCCATACCCTCTTCTTCTCATGGTACAACCTCCATTATAGCTAGTATAACCATTGACACCACTTCGGCCTTGATAAGAAGTACTAAATTTTCACACTCCTCACGTGCACTCTCATCAAACTCTCACAAACTTTATGAATGAAGGGGTTATACCTAACACCAATTCTAGGCTCGGCTTGGGAAGTATAAGACCCCCTATATGTCCCAGATTCATCATAAAAATAATCACAATTCTTATCAATATCTCCATATTCGTCATAAGCACTAGGAACTAAATTCACCTCATTTTCTCCCTCAAACTCGTAACTTCCAATTCTGTCCATGTCTTGATCATGGCTATTTTCATAGCCCCCATAATCTCCCTTATCATCGTAGCTATAAAATACCTCACTATAATTATAGTCTCTCATGTTCTAGTCACAATAATCCATTTCTATCGAAGACAAGTTCCCCTTATATCACCTTGTTCCTATAAAATAAATAAATAATATTAGTAGTAAAAGCTCCTCACCAACACTCGTATACACTAACCTTTGTGATTCTCACAATTGGAGCGGCGAATATTGAAAGTTGTTTATACTTCGGTAGTCAATAAGGTATCAATCACTACTTAGCAGCCAGAATAGATTCTTGTTTGATCGAATCAAGACAAAAAATAAAAATATCTACTTACAAACTTGAAACAAAGAAATTAATGAATCAAAACGAGAAAAGCACACAAAGAACGAAAACACGAAAGGGATTGAAAACTAACTCACAATCTAGTAGGTGTTACTAGTTTGTCAATTAGTACTAGAATCAACAAAATGAAACTAAAGAAAGAAGAAATGAAATCAAGAATCAAAAATTTGAGCCTAAAATGGGTTGTACGAAATTGGTGATATGGAAGCTTATGGTTGGTCGAGATTTTTGAAATTTTCTTATTTTACAACTTTGAATTTTGATCAATCTTCAACCAAGGAGGTGTAGTTTCAGTTTCGAGAGGGAAAAATGCAAGAATTGGAGCCTTTTTCAAGCTCAAAATAGTTTGAAATTATAATGGTCCCCCCTTGTACTTTCTCTTGTATTTGAATATTCCTTTTGGTTTTTCTTCTTTTGGATGACTTTGAATATGCTTGGAATATTCGTTGCACAAACAAGTACTACACTCTCTTTCTTCCCTTTTTCAAGATCAAAAAACCACTTTTAAATATTCTTCTTCAACAAGATATGAAGAACATGAGGAACACAGGAACATTCAAAAATATTAACTACACAAATGAGCTCGGAATTGGGTGATTTTGGTTACCCAAGCTCACATTGAAATTATCTATACTAATAACACATTTTAAATTTGAAACTCTCAACCAAATCTTTCCCAAAATTAGGATCCACCTACAAGTTTCTTCAAGTTCAAGTTCAACAATGGTGGATGGCTCAAAACAATCTGGAAATGGCTCAAAATTTAGATCTAGACTCTATTAGTGCTAGGTAACAAGGATCTAGCACTAGAAACAAACAAAACACACAAAAATGACTTAGATCTAAGATCTAAGTTTAGGCCAAAAGGGTAAAATATTTTGTGAATTTTTTTGTTTTTGACACCTCTTCTAGTGTTAGGAAAAAAGGATCTAACACTAGAAACACACAAAACACACAAAAATCAAGTCTCACAGATTGAAAAACTCTAAAAAACATGAACAATAACTTTTTTTCTTCTTTTTCTTTTTTTGATTTTCAAGATAACAATCCCAAGATTGATTTTATTGGAACAAAATCAAATATTGCTCTTGATACCAAATGATATAAGAATCAGCCTAAAAAGATGAAGACTAAGAGAAACAAAATAACAAACAAATTCAATAAAGTAAAGATAGATAAGTTGACATAAGAGATTACAAGAAATAAGAACCAAAACATGTATCAAACGCTAAGATCCCTATGACTCGTATAACAATATCAACTTCTTAAGGTAACTACAATGGGGAGTAGATCCTCCTTACAACCATCGTTTCTAAGCAAAGTTCAGTATTGGCTTTTCCAAGCCCTAACACTAATTAGATTTTCCAAGCCCTACTCTAATAACACTCCCAATGGAGTTTAAGAATATCTCTTGTCAAATATCATCCAAAAACTAAGGAAAATAAGACTAATAAGAACCTATTATAGCCTAGCTTATTACATCATAAAATGACCGAACTACTCTTAATAAAAAGGGGGCTCCTATGGAGTGTAAAGAAAAGGGCATAAAAAGACCAAAAACTCCTTAATGAGAGTACAAAAGAAATAACCTTGGAGAGTAGACATGGGGCATCTTTGGAGTATTTGAAGCTTATCTTCACACTTTAACATATGCACCCTCGGGTAGGCATCAAACACAATTACCCAACCAATCTTCCACACATGGAATTGCTTTATCTTATGCTCAAGATGGATCCTCCATGCATGTTCTTGTGTTCTCAAGGTGACTAAAACTTGAGTCTGTATGTGTTGGCATCCAATGATGTCTTAAAAAATGGCCATTTGGCTCGTATCAAGCTGCCCCATGTATGCACTCCAACGTCTCCCCTTTTGTTACTCTTATTAAGGGTGTTTTGGTCTATTTGTGCCCTTCCTTTACACTCCATAGAAGCCCTTTTTTTATCAAGGGTAGTTTGATTATTTTATAATGTAATAAGCTAGGCTAGAAATAGGTTCTTATTAGTCTTAATTTTCTTAGTTTTTGGATGATATTTGACAAGATATATTCTTGAACTCCATTGGGAGTATTTTTAGAGTAGGGCTTGGAAAATCCAATTAGAGTTGGGGCTTGTAAAAGCCAATATTGAACTTTTCTTAGAAATGATGGTTATAAGGCAGATCTAATCCCCTTGGCGGTCATCGTAAGAAGTTGGTATTGTTTATACGAGTCATAGGGGCCTTAGTGTTTGATACATATTTTGGTTATTATTTCTTGTATTCTCTTATGTCAACTTATCTATCTTTACTTTATTGTATTTCTTTGTTATCTTGTTTCTCTTAGTCTTCATCTCTTTAGGTCGATTCTTGTATCACTTGATGGCTTTAGATTTCTCTTAATTTATTTCTCTATTTCGTGCAGCTTACATATACTAGGGCCCTTTCAATAGGGGAAGCTGAATCCATATTACCCGTGGGTGCTATTTTAAGATGGTCAATCTACATAATCCAGGTTAATATTTTAAAGCTTATGTTAAGCCCTATTCCCTTTTCCCGATATATGATATATATGTGTGTGTATTGTATATGACGTTGTACACTTGTTTTAATGGTTTCCGTATTAAGGATCATGTCATTATTTTATCCTTTATCCTTGAGTTACATACTAGAACTATAATTACCAATCCTCTTCAGATGTTGTATCCCGAGGTGATGTAGGAACTGGTCATACATTAACTCCTCCTGCATAGTTACTAGGTAATCAGGGGATAGCTTGTGAGTTAAACTGAAAGGGTGAGATTTCATCCTTCAAAAGACCCTAATTTCTTGCTTGGGTTTCCTTATGTTTTAACTCTTTCTATTGGAGTTATTTTTTGTCATGGTTGGGGGCATGTCTCGACCAAACTATCTTTGATTTTGTTAGAGGCGTTGTTGGACATTAATGTGGACATGGGATTAGTTTTTAAATTCTTAGACTTATTTTGAGTAATATTGACCTATCTTATTTTACATTTGGAATTCCGTTGTAATAATATATTGTGTTCTGGTTGACTAGGCAAAGTGGGTGGTATCCAGTCCTCAATAGACATGAGATACCCATCATGGCCACGCCCTGGTTTGGGTTGTGACAAAATTGATATCAGAGCCAATGCTCAGGGCCAATTGGATGTCCATAAAGTTATGTTAAGTAGAGTCTCTTTTATAGGTGTGTAGCACGTCACACTTATAAGGGAGATGCTATAAGACATTTAGGAATATTTCCCTTCCTTGTTATCTTATTTTCAGCTTGAAGAGTCTAAGGTCTTGAATCCCTCTAACTCTTATTTATTCACCTTTCAGATAATGTCTTTTAGACGATCGAAAGCTCATGGAAACTCATATATCCCTCCTAAGGACAATGTGGGCAGATCTCGTCTAACTTATGAGGTATAAAACTGGTCAAGGGTCATTACTTCTAGTTGTCCCCATGGAGTTCCACCTATCTCCACTGATCCATCTCTATCTAGTGACACTCATACTTAGTGACCTTAGGGATATACTACTAATGGTGAGTTTCAACAATCCATTCATGTGTTGACCTAGTTGGTGACATCTTAATCATATCAGATGGGTTCTTCTAGTATTACAGGAAATTCATCTGAGGCCACTAGAGTTGACTAGTTTATTAGGTTGAGCCCTTCAACTTTTATTGGTACTAAGTTTGAGAAGGATCCTTAAGGTTTTATAGATAGAATGAACAAGATCTTTCGATTTATGCATTCTATTGATGTATATGGTGTGGAATTCATTGCTTATCAATTGAAAGATATAGCATACCAATGGTCTGAAGAGTAAGAGTAGCTTAGGGGTGATGATGCTGAGTTTTCTTTGTGGGATGACTTCTCTAGTGCTTTTCTTGATCTTTTTTCCTTAGGATTTGAAGAAGGCAAAATCTAAGGAGTTTGTGAACTTAAAGCAAGTCAGGATAATGGTGAAAGAACATTACTTGAAGTTCTACCAGTTGTCGTTATATGCTCTAGCTAGTGTCTAGCATGAGGGATAGAATATAGAAATTTGCTTCTGGGTTGTCCTGTGAGTTAATTTTGGAGATAAGGCTACCTTTTTTAGCAAGGATACACATATCTCTACACTTGTAGTATATATGGAACAAATAGAAGAAGAAAAATAGAAGCAAGCAGAGATGAGTGAGAGGCAGAGTAAAAAATTTTGGTACTCAAATTAGGGTAGAGGTCTATAACAGAGTGATAGGGATGGTGGAAAATGGTCTAAAAAGAGTTGGGTTAACTCTGGTCCGTATTCGATGGCTAGTACACCTTCTCTAAAGATATTTAAAGATCATCATTTTCAAGGTGGTGATGGTTCAAGGGCATAGAGTACCTAATCTCAGGCCAGTGGGGCCCAGTCAGTTCTATTAAATCCTTCTTGCAGACTTTATGGATAGTTATATCGAGGTTTCTGTGATGAAGAAAGGGACCAGTGTTTTAATTATGACCAGATGGGACATATACAGAGGGATTATCCCATGGGAAAGGTTTCTTCAGGGAAAAATGAAGTTTTGATTGCCACATCATCATCTCCTGCACCAAGGGGTGCCACTTCTAGTACTGACACTGGTCGAAATTGCCTGTATGCTCTTACTACCTGTTAGGAGTCCAAGGAATATCTTGATGTCATCACTAGTATGATAAAACTCTTCTATCATGATGTGTAATATTTACTTAATTCAGGGTCTACCCTTTCTTATGTGACCCTATTTGTGATTATGCTTTTTGGTTTTGGTCCCGAGTGTAATTTGAATCCCTTTTTTATTTCCACCCTAATAAATGACTCTGTGGTTGCTAGAATAGTATATAGGGGTTGTGTGCTATCCATTGGTGATAGAGAAACTTTAGTGGATTTGATTGAATTAGATATGGTTAATTTTGATGTTATCTTGGCGATGGATTAGTTGCATTTGTGCTATGCCTTTTTAGATTGTCTGACCCATAAGGTAATTTTTAATTTTCCTAAAGAACCAGTTATAGAGTGGGAAGAGAGTTCCCTAGTGCCAAAGGAGAGGTTTATATCATATCTTAGAGACTGAAAATTAATTTTCAAATGGTGTCTCTATCATTTAGTCTGTATTAAAGATTCTAACTCAAATTGTCCTTCTTTACAATCTATTCCTATGGTTAGTGAATTTCTTGAGGTTTCTCTGATGATCTTCCAGGCATTCCATCTGATAGGGAAATTAAGTTTGGAATCAATCTTCTTTCGGACACTCATCCTATCTCTATCCATTCTTATAGAATAGCTCCAGCAGAGTTGAAGGAGCTTAAGGAGTAGTTGAAGGATCTTCTTAACAAAGGTTTTATCCGCCCTAGTGTGTCTCCATGGGGTGCTCTCCTTCTTTTCATACGTTAAAAGGATGGTTTCCTTCAGATATGTATAGATTACTGTTAGTTGAATAAGGTGATAGTGAAGAATAAGTACCCTTTTTCTAGTATTGATGACCTATTTGACTAACTTCAAGGTGCTAAGTATTTCTTTAAGATTGATCTCTATTTGGGCTATTATCAGTTTAATATTAGGGAGGAGGATATCCCTAAGAATGCCTTTAGTACCTGGTAAGGTCATTTTGAGTTCTTGGTCATGTCTTTTGGGTTAACTAATGCCCTAACAACATTTATGGACTTGATGAATTGGGTATTCCATCAGTTTTTGGATTTTTTCTTCATTGAGTTTATAGATGATATTTTGGTATACTTGAAGAGTGAGGCGAATCATACCGATCACTTCCAGATTGTATTGCAGACCTTTAAGGATCAGTATTTATATGCTAAGTTTTCAAAGTATGAATTTTGGCTGAACGTTGTTTCTTTTCTGGGTCATGTTGTTTTTAGTGAAGGGATCATGGTAAATCCACAAAAGGTTGTGGAGCTTAAGAAGTGGCCTTGACCCACGACTCTAACTAATATTCAGAGCTTCTTGGGTTTAGCCAGTTATTATAGGAGGTTTATGGAGGGCTTCTCATTGATTATTGCACCATTGACTAAGTTGACTCAGAAGAAGGTAGGGTTTCTATGGTCTGATGCTTATGAAGGAAGTTTTTAGAAGCTGAAGGATAATTGACTTCTGCTCTAGTTTTGAACCTGCCCGAGGGCACTGATGGCTTCATGGTTTATTATGATGTGTCCTGTATGAGACTTGTTTGTGTATTGATACAACATGGCAAGGTGGAGCATATTATTCTAGGTAGTTAAAAGTTCATAAAAAAAATTATTTGACTCATGATTTGAAGTTTTTAGTTGTGGTGTTTGCATTGAAGATTTGTCGAAACTATATATGGGGTCCATGTTGATATTTATTCAGATCATAAGAGCCTGCAATATGTATTCACCCAGAAAGTGTTGAATCTCAGGAAAAAGAGATGTCTTGAGTTTCTCTAAGACTATGACATGAATCTACACTATCACCCGGGTAAAGCTAACGTGGTTGCTGATGCTCTTAGCAGGTTATCTATGAGGATCTTATCTCACGTGGATGAAGAGAAATGGGATTTGGTGAAGGATATTCACCATTTGGCTAATCTTAGAGTTCGTCTCTTAGATTCTTAGGAAAGTGGTGTGCTTTTACAAGAGGTGATGAAGTCATCTCTTGGTACTGAGGTAAAGGAGAAGCATGTGTTATATCCTATCTTAATGTAAATCAAGGATAACATGGATAGGCAGAATGTAATGGCTTTTAAGGTTGCTGGTGATGGTATCTTGAGGTACTAATGGAGGTTATGTGTTTTTTATGTGGATGGGCTGCGAGGTAGAATTTTGGCCAAAGTTCATGAGTCGCGTTATTCAGTTCATCCTAGTTTGATAAAGATGTATCATAACCTTAAGGAGATTTATTTGTGGAACAAAATAAAGAGGGGTGTGGCTAATATTATCGCTAAGTGCATGGTCTGTCAACAAGTGAACATGGAGCACTTGAGGCCCAGTGAGTTGTCTCAAGAAATTAAGTTTCCTATGTGGAAATGAGAAATGATTAATATAGATTTCGTTACCAGTCTTCGGCATACTCAAAAATAGTTTGATTCTATCTGGGACACTGTGGATCGGATGACTAATTCGGTTCACTTCTTGCCGATGAGGACTAATGATTCTATCAAGTATTATGCAAGGTTATTTATTTAGAAGATTGTGAAGTTGCATGGTGCTCCAGTTTCTATCATTTTATATCGTGGTACTCAGTTCTTAACTCATTTTTGGCAATTATTCCAAGGAGATTTGGGGACTAAAGTGAACCTTAACACCGATTTCCACCCATAGATGGATGGATAAGCGAAAAGGACCATTCATACATTGGAGAGTATGCTTTGATCTTGTGTGACTGACTTTGATGTTCGTTGGGTTATCCATTTTCCTCTTATCTAGTTTATGTATAATAATAGCTATCACTTTAGCATTGGTATACCTCTATTTGAGGCATTATATGGTAGGAGGTGTACATCTCTTATTGGGTAGTTTGAAGTTGGTGATATAAGGTTGTTCAGTCCTGATTTAGTTCATCAAACTATAGAGATGGTAAAGGTGATTCAGAATAGGCTTAAGTTTGCCCAAAGTCGCCAAAAGTCTAATATAGATATGAGGCAAAGAAATTTGGAGTTAAACATGGATGATTGGTATTCTTGAAGGTGTCTCCCATAAAGGGGTGGTGTAATTTGGAAAGAAGGGGAAGCTTAGTCCCTGTTATGTTCGCTTCTATTTGATTTTGAAAAGAGTGGGGAATGTTGCCTATAAGATAGAATTGCCTGCAAGCATGGGTTCTATTCATCCTATGTTTCACGTATCTATGTTGAAGAAATACTTGGGTAATCCTTACTTGGTCGTGCCTATTGAGAGTGTTGGTATTTCAGATTCACTATCATACTAGGAGGTCCCGATGAAGATCTTGGATAGACAAGTTCGTAGATTCAGTACTAAATATGTAGCTTCAGTAAAAGTCCTTTAGAGGAACCAAAAGGTGGAAGAAGCCACTTGGAAAGATAAACAAGATATGAAGGATAAGTTCCTATTCTTGTTCCACGTGTCGGACAAAGGTTCTTAAGGTAATATCTGGGTTAATCTCTTAATTCTGGGCTAATATTATAATTCCAATATGGAAAGTATCCTAGCTCATAATTCAGGGATGAATGATTCTAGGAGGGGGAAGGGGTAATGTAACACCCACCAAAGTTTAAGCATTTTATATTTGTCCCTTCCATGTTCAAAATGTCGATTTTTAACTTAAATTGTGTTTAGGTATGTGAATAGGATATATCGAGAGAGTTTCAAAAATTTTGGAAGGAGTTCGAGGTGATTTTGGACCACGGAGGCAGTGATCCTCCGCGATATCGCCGTGTCATAAAGGTTACACTCCGCAATAGCCAGCAAGTCATGGACGATAATCTCTACATTTAGCAGCGTGGCATAGAGGCTAGCCTCCGCAATAAGGTTCGTGCCACGCTGCTATGTATAATCTAGGACATTTTTGCTTAGTTTACTTGGGATGAAGGGTATTGAGGTCTTTTCACCTATGTACAACCCTTAAGAATAACAGACTATTTCTTTCAATTTAAAGAGATTGAAAATCTTCAATTCCACTTAAAACTCAAAACCCCTAGAGAGCCTAAGAATTTTATCTTACATTCATCTTTTGTGTTTCAAGTTCAGAATTTCTTCTAAATTCTCATGTGTCTAAGGCATGTACCTCTTTTCCTGTACCTATATTTTCTTAATGGCGTGAAAGTTGATTTATTATTCATGATTTTGATGTTAGGTTTTGAACTATGGGTTGAGGGTTTTGGATATAAATTGTTTGAATGTTTTCTCACGATTACTATTGAACTACTACGCTTTACATTTTTTATTTGTATACTCATTAAGGTGCATGGGAATGGTGAATGGAATAGGGGTACAATGGATTTCCCTAAATTGACAAAAACATGGAAATAGGGGCATAAATAAATCTCCAAATAATTGGTTTTGGTATGGAAATTGGTAATAATCTTAACCCATTTGCATAATTGGTTTTGGAATGTAAATTGTCATTTGGTTTGGCTTATTCTCTTTGAAACTAATGCATTACA